>NC_043972.1:3597778-3800278 GCF_902148855.1 Sphaeramia orbicularis
TATTTGTTCTGGTCCCAATCTCTTCATATATGAAAGATGAAATGATCAGACATAAATGACTGTAAATCACACTGGTCAACAACAAATGTATTGTTTCAGTTTTTTGAGCTGATTTAGGATCATTTTGGTGCTGAATCCAAAAATCACATTAATTTTGCTCAATCAGGTCAACTTTCTGAACTCTGCTACATATTGGCTTTTGAACATTTTTGCTTACATTTATGGGCATTTTCACATCATATGATACAAAATTCTTTCATATTTCTTGCAATAAACGAGTTCTGAAGATTTGACTTTTGCCAATTTATGATTAATGTTTTTTTTAATATTACAGGTGAATGAAATGGCTTCGACTAGAAGATCTTGCAAAAATAAGCCTGACGTATTCTGCTACATCTGCGCTGAATACACCATTGTACCTAACAGGAATCAAGTCACAAGTTTCATAAAGTGTGCTTACCAATCTTATTTTGGTATTAATTATTATATTTTGTAAGAAGATCAAATTTTTCAAAATCAAATTAGCAAAAAAAACCCTGACCTGATAGAGAAAAACAGATGTCATTTTTGGATTTAGCGGTGCAAAATGGTCCTAATTCAGTTGAAAAAACCTAGACAACTTGCAAAAAACATTTTTTTTGTAACCCAGTGTTATACAGCAAACCCATTTTTTTCTGTTTTTACTTGGTTTAATTGTGTTTCCTGTTTTTTTTTTTTTTTCATAAAATTCACTAAAAAAACTGTTCAAATAAACCATAAAACTCTCTAACCTCTGTCATTTGCACCCACCTGCCTGGGTATTTAATAGCGTAGGCCACTGCCAGGTATCCTCCCAGGTTGTGTCCCAGCAGTATCATGGTCTCCAGACCCGTTTTAGTCCTCCACTGCTCTATGGAGTCCACGAACTGGTCCTCTGCCTTCTGGATGTCTGAGGAGAACTGGGGTCGGCTGCTGAGGCCGAAGCCCAGCAGGTCCAGAGCGAAGAGGGGTCTGTGCTGAGAGAGAGCGTCCAGGTTCTGAGCCCAGAGCCCCACCCCCCCTCCAAAGCCGTGCAGCAGAACCATGGGGGTTTTGGATTTGACAGTGTCGCTGTTGAACGTCAGGGTCCACAGTGTGTTAATGTTGGAGATGGGGATGTACTGTTTGGAGAAGGGGCTGCTCACACCTACGACGACAAAGAGGGCAGAAGAGTTTTTAGTATTTATATTGGACTGAAATCAAAACAAACATGAAGAAAAATGTGAACGCATACAGGCCTAGTCCAAGATTATGTGTTAGTTTAGTAAAGTTCTAATGTCGGTCTCTGTGTTTAGATCCAATCTGATAAATGTGAAGTATGTACAGCAGGAAAAACGAAAGTTTCAGGGTAAAAACGGCTTCTATAAACCAAAGTGATCATATTTAGTGCGACCTCCCTTTACACTTAACATGTCTTTAACCCTTTTATTGTTTTATATTCATATACCTGTCTTTTGTACCTGCTTTTAATCTGTTTTTAATATGTCTGTTTCTGTTTTTATCTGCTGTATGTAAAGTGTCCTTGAGTTCTATGAGAAGCGCTATACAAATAAAATGCATTATTATTATTATTATTATTATTATTATTATTATTATTATTATTATTATTATTATTATTATTATTCAGATAATAGTAGATTTATGGTATTAATTTTCTGATGTTTTACACCAGGTTTCATTCAACACATGTCAGATGTTAAAACTGTTTGTGCTGCTTCTTGTCATGGGGTCAGAGGTCACATTAAATGCTGACTTTGACCTTTACAACACATTGGGTTTTTTTGGGTGTCATTTAAGACTGTTGACATATTTCCATGTATGTTTTGGTTATATCTGAAGGAACAGCAGTACTGTATGATGACAATAAGTTGATGCAGAGAATTAGTGCAGAATAAAATGAGAATATTCCAAGATCACACAGAAAAGCAACAAAAAAGATTATTACACCAAATTAGAATCTGTAGAATAAGTAGAAACTGATATATCAGTCAGACGTCAGTGTCGATATAAGCATCTGCACTAAAGATGTATTTTCACAGATGAATACAGCAGAAGTTTATTTGTCATTTTTAAGCGTTTTTTTTTAATATATTTGTATTTTGTTCATTGAAAGATAATGTGATGAAAGACTGACAGACTATTTTACATTTATAATGAGGATTTTTTTGTTAAGGAGGATAAATAATAGCAAAAACAAAGTAAAGAAAAAGAAAACAAGTGGTTCCAAGCACAACAAACCCTAGCTTATTTTGGCATCGATCCAGCTGATGTCATCATGTCTATGCATATGCTGATGTCAACAGATCAATTGCCTCTATATATGTACCAAGTTTGAAGTAAATTGAAACAAAATTGCTGTTTTTATAAAAATTTGAAATTTCGCCCATTATAAGTAAATGGGAAAAGAAAAAGACTTTAAAAATTCCTAAAAAATTTAAACTTTGACCTTCTTTTCCCAAAATGTAATCACATCTATTCTGCATCACTGGCAATCTACACTCAAGGAAAAAAGAAACGCACCACTTTCATTTTCTCGATTTTTTCAGAAATATGACAGTTATTGCAAAAGTACAAACTACAATGAGTTCAGTACTGTTCTGAGTCCAAATGAAATGACTGTTTTCCTGGTTCCAGTTGACTGATTTTGATTATCAATCAGAACTGTATTTGTGCATTCGTCACCCATGTCTGCTCAGGAGTGAAACTCACAGATGAATTGGACCTCTCCTCAGTTGAGCACAACCATTCCCTATAAAAGACACAACATGGAGCACAAACACATTTGTCCACACTGACACCACTACTACAACCGGACAGAGATGGGGCCATTGGCATGTTTCAGCTGGACGGAGCAGACAGGGGGTTTGGACTCCACCACTCTACCATTGTACTTCTTGCTGAGCGTTACCACACCACCGGCTCCTCCAACCACCGTCCCAGATCTGGTCGACCGCCTGTTCCAACCGCTGCACAGGACCGGGACAATCGGCCGTCACATCTCTGTGACAGGTTTCGGCCTGATCTCTCTGTCCGGTTACAGTAGTGGTGTCATTGTGGACAAATGTGTTTGTGCTCCATGTTAGTGTCTTTTATAGGGAATGGTTGTGCACAGTTGAGCAGAGGTCCAATTCATCTGTGAGTTTCACTCCTGAGCAGACATGGGTGAGGAATACACAAATACAGTTCTGACTGATAATCAAAATCAGTCAACTGGAACCAGGAAAACAATCATTTCATTTGGACTCAGAACAGCACTGAACTCATTGTAGTTTGCAATTTTGCAATAACTGTCATTTTCAGAAAAAAATTGAGAAAATGACAATGGTGCGTTTCTTTTTTCCTTGAGTGTATAAACCAAATTTGGTATGAATTCACCCTATAGTTTTTCTGCTACAGACATTTGAAATTTTGCCAATTCTAAGTAAATGGGGGAAAAAAAAGGATTTAAAAAATTCAGAAAAAACTTGAACTTTGACCTACTGTTCCAAAAATGTAATGAGATCTATTCTGGATCACTGGCAATCTATAAACCAAACTTGGTATGAATTCAACCAATAGTTTTGCTGCTATAGTGTTAATAAACTAACAAACAAACCGAACCAAAAACCACACCCCTTGAGTTCCCTTCGGGTGGTGGGGTAATAACATCACCTTTAAACTCCTGGTATATAACAGTGTCACATTCATCCACTATATTCTTGGGTCAGCATTAAAAAACAATGTTCCTACAAGTGCTTATAATCAGATTTTTTCTTCTTCTTATTGTCTCCTTTTATGACTGTTAGTCCAAACTAAGGCCCTCAAACCGCGCAGAGGAAGTGAAGCCGACAGGTGTGACCCTTACCTCGCAGCATCCTGTCCTCCGCCGTCTTCAGCTGGTTCTGGGATGTGGGACACCACGACGGCAGCCAGTTGGGGATCCAGCACCACCTACACAAAGGCAAACCCGGCGTCAGGAACATTATCGTCCACCACAGATGAGACGTGTCGATCATCAGTGGATTCACAGTTCAGTTCATATTCACCTACTGCACCGACTCCAATGCATCTTAAACTTTAGCTCTGGTCTGAGTCCAACTCCACCCACTGCATGATTCTGAAAACTACTACTGTCCTTTTGGAAAGATGTTGGAAGAAAAATAGAACAGATTTTGGGTTTTAAATTACAGCAACTCACTTTGTCACTTTTGTTAGGAGATCTTCCTGATGATTTGATATTAAATGCTAAATACCTTCTAAAAATCTTTGGTGCTTCAGCAAAAAAAACAATCACTTGAAAATGTTTTCAACTTCCTCCACCGACGGCAGAGGACTGGTTGAAAATTGTTGATGAAATTTGCAAAATGTGGAGGTTAACATTTAAGCTGAGGCTGCAAGCTGAACTTTACATTTAAGACAGGTCAAAATAATTATTTTCTTTAAATGCAATTAATGTGTGGCTTGTTTCATAGTCCTGTGAAATGTGATATAAACTGCTGCTCTAAAAATTTAATTAATTAGGTAACTTGATTGCTAATTCATAGCTGTAACCTAAATTATCTTTACTATTAGATTGTGACTATTATCTGTTGCTGATTGTTGTTTGTTATGTTCTGTTCTGTATGACAAAATGATAAATAACTAAGAAAACCTAAGTGTCAAAAAAAAAAAAAAAAAAAAAAAAAAAAAAAAAAAACCTACTACAAAGTCAGAAAAGCAGCTGAGATGGAGGCAGTCAGTGTCTGAATGGAGGAGTAGTTCAGGGACATCTATATGACACAGAATTACATGGCACTAGGCAGACCCATGAGGAACTGAAAGGGTTTTAGACAATTATCATAAACTAGACAATTTCCACACACGGAAATCCTGAGAGGGGCTCAGGGGTCGGGGGGGCATGTCGGTTCGACGTTGCCAAAGACTTCAGGGTCGGAGGAGAATTCTGTGTTCTGAACTCCCTTTTAGTCGTAGTAGTAGTAGTATTTTTAATAGTAGTAGTAGTAGTAGTATTTTTAGTAGTAGTAGTAGTAGTAGTAGTATTTTTAGTAGTAGTAGTAGTATTTTTAGTAGTAGTAGTAGTATTTTTAGTAGTAGTAGTAGTAGTAGTATTTATAGTAGTAGTAGAGGTAGAAGGAGTAGTACTATTTATAGTAGTAGTCGTAGTATTTTTAGTAGTAGTAGTAGTAGTAGTAGTAGTAGTAGAAGAAGGAGTAGTAGTATTTTTAGTAGTAGTAGTAGTAGTATTTTTAATAGTAGTAGTAGTATTTTTAGTAGTAGTAGTATTTTTAATAGTAGTAGTAGTATTTTTAGTAGTAGTAGTAGTAGTAGTATTTTTAGTAGCAGTAGTATTTTTAATAGTAATAGTAGTAGTAGTAGTAGTATTTTTAGTAGTAGTAGTAGTGTTTTAATAGTAGTAGTAGTAGTATTTTTAATAGTAGTAGTAATAGTATTTTTAGTAGTAGTAGTATTTTTAATAGTAGTAGTAGTATTTTTAATAGTAGTAGTTGTAGTAGTATTTTTAGTAGTAGTAGTATTTGTAGTAGTATTTTTAGTAGTAGTAGTAGTAGTATTTTTAATGGTAGTAGTAGTAGTAGTATTTTAGTAGTACTAGAATTTTAATGGTAGTAGTAGTAGTAGTATTTGTAGTAGTAGTAGTAGTAGTATTTTTAATAGTAGTAGTAGTAGTAGTAGTAGTAGTAGTAGTATTTTTAGTAGTAGTAGTAGTGTTTTAATAGTAGTAGTAGTAGTATTTTTAATAGTAGTAGTAGTATTTTTAGTAGTAGTAGTATTTTTAATAGTAGTAGTAGTAGTATTTTTAGTAGCAGTAGTAGTAGTATTTTTAATAGTAGTAGTTGTAGTAGTATTTTTAGTAGTAGTAGTATTTTTAGTAGTAGTAGTAGTAGTATTTTTAATAGTAGTAGTTGTAGTAGTATTTTTAGTAGTAATAGTATTTGTAGTAGTATTTTTAGTAGTAGTAGTAGTAGTATTTTTAATGGTAGTAGTAGTAGTAGTATTTTAGTAGTACTAGAATTTTAATGGTAGTAGTAGTAGTAATATTTGTAGTAGTAGTAGTAGTAGTATTTTTAATAGTAGTAGTACTAGAATTTTAATGGTAGTAGCAGTAGTAGTATTTGTAGTAGTAGTAGTAGTAGTAGTAGTAGTATTTTTAATAGTAGTAGTAGTATTTTAGTACTACTAGTATTGTTAATAGTAGTACTAGTATTTTAATGGTAGTAGTAGTATTTTAGTAGTACTAGTATTTTTAATAGTAGTAGTAGTATTTTAATGGTAGTAGTAGTATTTTAGTAGTACTAGTATTTTTAATAGTAGTAGTAGTATTTTAATGGTAGTAGTAGTATTTTAGTAGTACTAGTATTGTTAATAGTAGTAGTAGTATTTTAATGGTAGTAGTAGTATTTTAGTAGTACTAGTATTTTTAATAGTAGTAGTAGTATTTTAATGGTAGTAGTAGTATTTTAGTAGTACTAGTATTTTTAATAGTAGTAGTAGTATTTTAATGGTAGTAGTAGTATTTTAGTAGTACTAGTATTGTTAATAGTAGTAGTAGTATTTTAATGGTAGTAGTAGTATTTTAGTAGTACTAGTATTGTTAATAGTAGTAGTAGTATTTTAATGGTAGTAGTAGTATTTTAGTAGTACTAGTATTGTTAATAGTAGTAGTACTAGAATTTTAATGGTAGTAGCAGTAGTAGTATTTGTAGTAGTAGTAGTAGTAGTAGTAGTAGTATTTTTAATAGTAGTAGTAGTATTTTAGTAGTACTAGTATTGTTAATAGTAGTACTAGTATTTTAATGGTAGTAGTAGTATTTTAATGGTAGTAGTAGTATTTTTAATAGTAGTAGTAGTATTTTAATGGTAGTAGTAGTATTTTAGTAGTACTAGTATTGTTAATAGTAGTACTAGTATTTTAATGGTAGTAGTAGTATTTTAGTAGTAGTAGTATTTTAATAGTAGTAGTAGTATTTTAATGGTAGTAGTAGTATTTTAGTAGTACTAGTATTGTTAATAGTAGTACTAGTATTTTAATGGTAGTAGTAGTATTTTAGTAGTAGTAGTATTTTTAATAGTAGTAGTAGTATTTTAATGGTAGTAGTAGTATTTTAGTAGTACTAGTATTGTTAATAGTAGTAGTAGTATTTTAATGGTAGTAGTAGTATTTTAATGGTAGTAGTAGTATTTTTAATAGTAGTAGTAGTATTTTAATGGTAGTAGTAGTATTTTAGTAGTACTAGTATTGTTAATAGTAGTAGTAGTATTTTAATGGTAGTAGTAGTATTGCAGTGGGGGAGCGGTGCTGGTGTGGATGTCTGAGTCTCTAACTACAGACCATGAGCCTCCAGTTGGACTCATTTAGATGATTGAGAACATTTGGTGCACGTGGAGTTGGCTTCATTTCTATGTTCTCGTACACAGAACAGTAAAAAGAACCCCAGACTGTCTGAAGTAAATACAGAGCAGGCGCATTAACAGCATAAGGACTGAATGTTAGCATTTACTGCGCTGAAAACGTCCCATCAGATGACCTGGGCGTCAGCTGCTCGATACGCCCCGCTGCAGAAATCACAGATCAGCCCACAGTAAATGGACTTTCAGAAACTGGATCTGTTGACGCAATGTGGTCTCAAATTTACAGCCAAAACATTAATGAAGAAAACTGTTTTATCCTTCATAAAGGAGGTCAGTAATTCCAGTTTTTTTCCTTTTGCAGTATTAGTTCCTCAGGCTGCAGAGTCGTATAAAAACCTCTGTATGTCTGCAAAGAAGTGGAAAAACCTGCTTTAAGACTCACACGTCCAGCCAAATGTTTCTGTTTAGTTTTTGTGTCATTTGAGTCCGTTTTTCTTCCTTTTCCAAGTTTGATCCCAAATTACTTGAATATCAGTGTCTTTAACCCTTTCATGCACAGTGGTCACTCCAGTGGACAGTTCTTCTCCAGCTGTTCTCTTGTATATTCATGGGTTTGGTTGTTTTAGTTCCATATGAGCCAACACTGTGGACACTTATGCACCATCTCAAACACTGACATTCAGATCATGACTGGAACTTTGCTGTTCTTCATAAACCTGATCTGCACTAACATGTTTAAGTGGAAATCAGTTGCTAATTGTCATTAGACTGCAATTAACAGTTTTCTGAAAAAAACTGTATTTTTTATTTTTATTTTTTTTTGCATATCCGCTTGAGACCCAGCAATGCATTTTGTCCTCTGAAGGGAACAAAAGTTTGACAGTTTTACTTAAATGCTGTCCATTGCAAAGGACATTCCATTAAAAAAAATCAATCAATAAATAAACATTATTTTAAAAATGTATATGAAAAGAACTGTTGCGTTCTGCAGTTTCCAAACAAGACAATTTTTTAGTGTAAAAACGCTAAAATTATCAATTTCCTGGGTCTAAGAGGATATTATCTCCAAGAAATGAGTAATAACTAGTGTTAGAGTATGAGAAAATGTGTCAAAACGTCAGATTAGTGGCATTAAAAATGGTTTCATTTCATAGTTTTCACACAGTTTACACAGAGTTTTAAATTCATGTTTCTTTGCTTCAAAAAGTAAACGCATGGTGTCCAGTTGAGTGGACATTTTTGTAACTCCACGAAAAATAGGTTCATTAAAAAAAAAAAAAAAAAAAAAATTAAATTGTGTTTTTTTTTAATGCCTAAAGAGGAATAAAAACACTCAAGAAAAAATATTGACTAAGGTTCTCATAATTCATGCATGAAAGGGTTAAAATGAACTACATGTAAACACCAGGATCTTGACTGGACCCACATCAGGTCTGTGTTTATGCTCCTACATAAACCCACTGGTGACCTATAGTTCTGTTCTTTATGGTAATCTTATCTGACATTAGATAATAGACAACATTAAGCAAGTGATTCTGAACTGGTCTCAAATTGGACATCTTCCATTTCTTAATAAGTCATGAATCATTTAACGAAAATCAAACCAAGACGACTTATTTTTCCAAGAATATGCATGTAAGTTCATTTTTCAAATCATAATGAGCTTTTCTTTCAACATATACACATATTTTTGTCACTGCTTCAGTAGTACAGTAATAATAAACTGTACGACCAAGATAACATTGAATAAATTTAACATTACGGCTGCATCAAAGTCCTAAAACATGTTTTCATGGGTTTACGCTCTCTGTGAGCTAAGCTAACCGCAGTGAGCTACATAATGATTAGCTAAACAATTAAGCTAGTTGTCGACTATTAAATTAATCACAAACTAAAGTAAAACCACTGAGATTCCAGAGTCTTAAACTGCAGGTTCAGTTATACCTTAACTGACTTTATTATTTCTGTAGGGAAACTCAGTCTCTGCACTTGACCCATCCGAATATAAACAGCACCTAGCATTAGCATTAGCATTAGCACATGAGGGGCAGCACATTTGAGGATGACACATTGGCTTTGAGAAACGCTTTTCACCATCTTGGACAAAATAATTAATCGATTAATCATGAAGAATAGTGACACTAACTCTTCATTGCCGCATTAAATGAAAACTCAGGCTCATATTTGTTACATATGATCGATAAAAGTCATCACTTTTCAGTCAGATGTCACCATTGCCATAGCAACAACCAGCCGACTGTATCTGTAAACCAGAAATATGAACCAGAAAAAAGACAATAATTTACTTCGACTACAGTCTGGTGTCCATAACAGACTCAATTCACACAGTTTTACTCTTCCAATGTATTTGGTTTCTAGATTTTTGTTCATTTTCACATTTAAGGCCTATAACTATTTTGTTATCGGTTGGATTTTTTTACATTTTATTCACTGATATTTTTTATTAAATATTTAATTAATAAAATAGTTCATAAAATATTCTTTTTTTTATTTGGATTTTTTTTTTGCTCTGGTTTATTTTCTTGGGCTGATGGAAAATAAATAGAAAGCATAAAGAAATTTGATCTATATCTATAAATATTCAGCATAAATGGAAAAAAATAATCAAATATACCTTTAATTTATTTAGTGTATTATCGATATTGACTTCACCCATAGAACTGTAGCATTGGCAGTAGCACTAATATTCACTTTAATGGAAAATAAGTAATAAAAACGTCACTTTCACCTCTAGAATAGATTATTTTAATGGTTAGGTTGGTAATCAGAACTGTACACATTTATTAATTGAAGGCTTTGAGGCTCAGTTCAGCAGTTTCACAATAAAATAAAAGACTTAAATACCTACAGTGTAAGTTAATTTCAGGAATGATATTGGCTAATTAACTGGATTTTTCCACCTATACGCTATTTTTATTTAAAGATCTACTATTGATCAAGCCTCTAGAATGTAATTCTGAATATAATAATGCTCTACGCCTTTTCGAATGCTCATATAATGTGATATTTGGTTTATCACAGCCCTTTGTGGTCACAGACAGATGTTACCTTAACGTTGTGTCGACGTAACCCCACACACTGCTGACCAGATTCTGAGCTCCGACGACCGCCAACATCCTGTGGACGACGCTGAAAGAGCGAAACCAAAAGTAGAGAGAGCAAAGATCACTGAACAGGACCGGCTTATCTGTTCCACGTTTCGTATGAGTATTTAACAGCAACACACAACATGACACATGAATTCCCCGTAGTAAGTAAATGCATCATGACATTCACAACAGGCAACAACTTCAAAGTTTAATATGAGAAACTAAAATACAACTGAACACCAAATATGTAGCTGGAAAAATAACTCACATATATTAAAAATAAAAGTAGAAATACAATATCCTACATTCAAGATGCAAGTATTATAAACTAAATGTACTGTTAGTGCTATATTTCAGTGTTTTAGATACTTTGATGAGGGCTGATTACACTGGTCAACAACAAATTTATTGTTTCAGTTTTTTGAGCTGATTTAGGATCATTTTGGTGCTGAATCCAAAAATCACATTCATTTTGCTCAATCAGGTCGACTTTCTGAACTCTGCTACATATTGGCTTTTTAACATTTTTGCTTACATTTATGGGCACTTTCACATCATATGATACAAAATTCTTTCATATTTCTTGCAATAAACGAGTTCTGAGGATTTTACTTTTGCCAATTTATGATTAATGTTTTTTTTTAATATTACAGGTGAATGAAATGGCTTCGACTAGAAGATCTTACAAAAATAAGCCTGACGTATTCTGCTACATCTGCGGTGAATACACCATTGTACCTAACAGGAATCCTGTTAGAAAATGATTTTTTTTCTCTTAAAACCTATTTTGGGTGAGAACTATATAAAAAATCAACTGATAAAGTCACAAAAATGTAATCAATTTTGTGAGAAGATGAAATGTTTCAAAATCAAATTAGCAAAAAAACCTGACCTGATTGAGAAAAACAGATGTCATTTTTGGATTTAGCGGTGCAAAATGGTCCTAATTCAGTTGAAAAAACCTAGACAACTTGCAAAAAACCATTTTTTTGTAACCCAGTGTCATAATTCATCAAGATATAACATTTTATTCTGCCTTGAGGGTTTATTTGATTTAAATTCTTGGTTAAAGCCCTAACTTTGTTTCAGTTTTTTAAACTTTATGTTCTGTTAAAACCACAAATAAATGTGTTTTATATTATTCCCATTTTGCCGACTAACAACTCAGATCACACTCATTTTCTGTACTTTGGTTTACATCGATAAAAGCAAAGAAAATACAAAAATTTAATCACTTTTCTTCTTTTTGTAAGTTTGTCATTTGCATCTTGTTGCACCTTTTACATCATTTTGTGCCTTTTATGTTGTTAGCTATGTTGTATGCAGTTTTTGTTTTGTTGCATCTTTTTTTTTGCCATGTTGCATCACTTACATCATTTTAGTTTTGTTGCATCTCTTGCACTGGTTTTATTTTGAGTCTTACATTTTTTAGGCCTAATTGTTCATTTCAATCATCATTTCAATTTTTTTGTATATTTTATGTCTTTTTTTCATGATACATCTTTTGTTGTTTCTATCCTGTCTTTTTTTATATCCCTTTTTTTTTTTTAAAGTTAAGTTTCTTTAACTTTCACTCAAGACCAAAAATTGCTTTAAACTTAAAATAAATAATAATCTGACATTTATCATGACAATTATCGGCATGAAAATGTTTATCATGACAACACATTAATCATATAACCCAGCTCTATTGGAAATAAAGTTAAAACACTGTTAAAAAAAACAAACAAAAACAAGTAACTATTATTATTAGTATTATTGTTGCTCATTTTTATTTGGCTTATTTTATATTCTTGACCTGATGGAAAACTAATTCGCCCTTGAGAATAAATTTATTCTTATAAATAGTCAACATAAAAAGAGAAAAATATAATAGCATAATTAAGTTTTAGATTTCACACCATAAGGAATAATGTTACTATATATAATTATATCTTTATGCAATAAAAGCAAGTCTTTTTTAAGGCTGTGTATTGGCAAGAATCTGGTGATACGATACAAATCACAAAACTAGGATCACAATACGATATACCACGATATATCATGATACTGTATAAAAGGCAATTTTTTTGTTTGTTTCTTTTTTTTAAATCATTATTTCCTTGAAGAATTGAATTACACCAGAAATATGCACAAATACTTTATTTTTTATTTTTTTTATTAGAACAGGACCTAATGCTACATCACAAAATTTTCCTGTCTTAAAGTTTAAATTCTATTTTACAGACATTGCAGTTTAAGATCCTGTTCAAATGTTCATATTCTATTAGATCAGAACTAACATCAGAACATTATTTTAGTGCAATCCCAACTAAGGAACTAACATTATTTAATAATAATAATAATGGATTAGATTTATATAGCGCTTTTCTATGAACGCATACTCAAAGCGCACACAGTGGATCCATTATTCATTCACTCTCACATCCTCCCTCTGGTGGTGGTGAACTACATCTGTATCCACAGCTGTCCTGGGGCAGGCTGATGGAAGCGTGGCTGCCAATCTGCGCCTATGGCCCCTCCCACCACCACCACCACCACCACCGAACATTGGCACACCAGTGTGAGTAGCAGCACTGGAGGCAAGGAGGGTGAAGTGTCTTGCCCAAGGACACAACAGCACATGGACAGAGTGGGATTCAAACTGCCAACCCTTCGGTTATTGGACGACCCGCTCTACCATCTGAGCCATGGCCGACCCCATTATTTAATAAAATAGTGTTAAATAGTTATAAATAAAATACAAACAAAACAGAAAAACAAAACAAAAATGAACCTCCAGAATATCAGCATTTAGATAAATGCCTAAAAATATCCATACAGTACTTTTTAATATGGATACAGTATTGTGAAATGAAATATTGCGATATATTGCAGAAATGATATTTTCTTACACCCCTAGTCTTTTTCACAACTTTTTTCAATATATTTTACAAATCAATTTTCTATAGTTTTATACATACTTTATATACATGCTTACTTCAGTTTTATTTTTTTAAATTAATTAATTTAATTTAATTTATTCAATTTTTTTTTTTTTACCTTTAACAATATCAGTACCAGGTAACTATTCCTGACAGTAACTGGAGCTGAAATATTACTTTGTACTTTATATTGCCCTCTGAAATGAAGTACACTGGAAGTCTAAAAGCAGAAAATGTCTATACCTCTGAGTATGTTAAATACATCCATAAAAACTTGAGTAACAGTACTTCTTTCCACAGTTCCAGTGCCTGTTGTTGTGTTTCTCACAGTACTTTCCCCTTCAGAGGTCGACAAACATGTTGTTTATGTGTTTTCCTACTTTTTCCAGAGTTGTCTCTAAGTTTCTGACGCTTATTTGTTTTTGTCAGTCTATAATAATAAGACGCAGTTCGGTTCGGATCCACACTCAGCCTGTTCTGGTTCCGTTCACCCGGATCAGACCGGTGCTAGTTGTAAACCCTGGTTCTGGGCTGTTCGGTTCTACTCACCCTCTGTTCGCTGCCTCCTCCTGCTCGGCCATTCCGCAACAATCCCTCCGGCCACTCAGGATCACGTGGTACGGAAGTAGTGACGCCACACAGTCTAGAGGCGTTTGTTTTATTGTAGAGGATAAAACACCCGAGCGGGGGTTCATATGGTTGGTCCTCTCCTTAGGGTACCGCCCACCTCCAGCTTCTTCAATAGATAAAACAAGCACCAGCGCGTGAGGCATTGCGGAAGTAGATTTTTTCTGTCAAACATCTAAACATTGCTCAGCTGGCACAGCTCTGGTAAGGACCTGTACATTTACAGTTTTATCTGTTTTACGACGAATTATCAAAGCGTAAAGGTTAGGTTATTGCTGTTTGCGCAAACAGCCTTTGTTAAACTTGGAAATAATATTTTATAGGGAGGAGTTTTGCGACATTAGTCACTCATGTTAGCAGTAAAACCGTTCACAGCAACTTTCATGTTTTCTGTAAAGTGTTTTCTTATATATATTAACTTTTAGATTTCATATTTATACATGAAATAATACTTGTTAACTTTTTCTTTACGTAAATGTAGGGCATTTTTATATTTTATACTTTACACATACTGTATTATTATTATTATTATTATTATTATTATTATTAGTAGTAGTTGTTGTAGTAGTAATAGTAGTATGATTACATTAGTATTGTAGAATTTCCTAGTTTGGGATAAATAAAGTCAGTCTATCTATCTATCTATCTATCTATCTATCTATCTATCTATCTATCTATCTATCTATCTATCTATCTATCTATCTATCTATCTATCTATCTATCTATCTATCTATCTATCTATCCTCATATTATTATTAGTTGGCTTTGTTTTTGTTTTCTTGACCTGACAGAAAACAAATCTATATTTATAGATACTCAACAACAAAAAAGAAAAGTAATCAAACATGATACATTTTGACCTGTCATACTTATGTATCTAGTATCAAGTATTCATAATGTAATTCTGTAATTCAAGATTTAAAATGTAGTTATGATTCATATTAATTATGCTTTACACATGACACTCATACTGTTACTGGTGTTTTCAGTTTTATCAGACAGAACAGGCGAAGATGTGCTTAAAACAGTAACATAAAACCAGTCAAATAACAGCATATAGTAGGATTTATCTTCAGTGATAAAGCATCAGTATAGAGAATCATTCATGGAGTTGTGGAAATGATTAATTTCATAGATGCATGTGATGTAATCATAACTGTACTAAACATAAATCTTCCTGCAGTGTGCTACAAGATGAAATGTGTAGACTGACTGGCCTCGATAAGTAATTCGTAAATATTAAATAAATAAAGTAAATATTGAAAAGATGCAGCTGTTTATAGTTTAGATCAGGGGTATCCAACGCCGGTCCTCGAGGGCCAGTGTCCTACATGTTTTAGATATTTCCCTCTTCCAACACACCTGGAAGCCATTACATCGTTATCAGGCTTCTGCAGAGCTTAATGATGAGCTGATCATTAATAGAACCAGGTGTGTTTGAGCAGGAAAATATCTGAAACATGCAGGAGACCGGCCCTGGAGGATCAGATTTGGACAACCCTGGTTAAGGTAGTTGTAGTGTAATTTTTGAAGTTTCTTTCTAAATATAGGGGAGTTTAGGATTATCGTACACTTTGTATTAAATGATGATGATTAAGTTGTCATGTGCAGTGCTATAGAAACCTGAGGATATGATATAATATAATCCTTGCATTGTGTCCTGATTCTGGACATGGTGTAGGGCACCTCTTCCAACACACCTGATTCTAATGATAAGCCTATCCTCAAGCTCTGCAGAAGCCTGAGAACGACTGTCAGGTGTGTTGGAAGAGGGACACATCTAAAACATGCAGGACAGTGGCTCTTGAGGACCAGGGTTGCTGACCCCTGGTGTAGGGTCTCAACAGGGAGGCGACTGGGGGATGTGAACTGTGACTGAGTGTAATTGAGAAGCCAGTGAAGATCCACACCTGTGATCATTTATGTCAATCATTCAGCAGTGACAGTGCTAGGAATGTAGAGAGGGGTGACAAATTAAAGGAAAAACCTGAGTCAATTGGTCTAGACTCTAGAGACGTGTTCCATGGAGATGCTTCCACTGAAATGCACTACATGGTACAATTTAATGGGTTAATGTTCACTCGTGCTCTGTGGTGTGTATGCTGTGACACTGAGGAGGCCCAGTTGATTCAGATTTGGGATCAAAATGACAAGTCTAAAACATCTTTGAAACATTGAATGAGTTTTCGTTATTAGTCTATAGATTAGAGTTAGACTGATATATCAGTTGGCCAATATATTGATTTTTTTTCTCAATATCTTGCTTACACACACAAACAGAATGGAAATGAATGTTTTAGTTCAACTGTCACTTACAGAAGGACTTGTATTCAGTCCTTAATTTCCTTAGTCTTTAATCAGCCTTAATTTTTTTTTTAACCCTTTCATGCACGAATTATGAGAACCTTAATCAAGATATTTTTCCTGAGTGTTTTCATGCCTCTTTAGGCATGAAAAAAACAATGTAATTGAAAATTTTCTTATGAAAAATAAATAAATTAATTAATAAATAAACAAAAAATATATAAAAAACAAAAAATAAAGTTATAAAAAGACATACTACTACTTCTACTAATAATAAAAATGATCTTATGAACCTATTTTACATGAAATTGCACAAATGTCAATTCAGCTGGACACCTTGCATTTAATTTTTGAAACGAAGAAACATGTATTTACAGATAAAATGTGTGAAAACTAGGTGGGTGGGTGGGGGGGGCTTGTAGTTCTGGGGGTGAGAGTATGCTCAGGGGAGATCTACACAATGTTACCAATTCATGTCAGAGAAGATATGTAGTGTCTTAAAACTTAAATAAAGATATGTGCAAAAACAAACAAAAAAAATCCATGAATGTATAAGCGAACAGCTGTAGAATAGCTGTCCACTGTCAGTATACATGAAAGGGTTAAAGCTGATAATTGATCAGTGGTAAAAATGTTAAAATATATTTGATCAGGCACCTGTGTGGGCAGCACTTGAAGTTCAATAAATGTTAAGAGTACTGTGTGTACGTATATTAATAATTTCATTTATATTGCTGCATAAAAATCTTAATCATCTGAGTGGTTCAATTGTATGTTTACGGTCAATGTGCTTTAACAAAAAAAAAAAAAAAAAAAAATCAGCCTTAAGTCTTGGCCTCAAAAATCAGCTGTAGATATTGGCTGTTGGCTGACCAAATTTTTAAAAATCAGCATCAGCCTTAGAAAAACCCATACCGGTCGACCTCTACAGATGTAGAAGCTTCAACCACAAAGTTTTTCATCTTTCAGCGGTGCATATCTGAATACTTCTGCCGTGATGGGATCCAATGGTTCTGTTTGAGGAAAGGAAACTAGAACTCAGCACATAATGGATCTGAATAATCCATCTATTCAGGATGACAATAATCACAAGGGTTCACCGAATATTTTGATGTGTTGTTGTTGAACAGACCGTGGCCTATTTAAACATGTGGATTATTTGAAGATAGATCTCTACACCATTATGACCAAAAAACACCAAACAAGAGGAAGAATAACTTTCCATAGATGTATTTTGTTGTTTTTTCCCTTTAATTTATCACTTTATGCAAGAATAAATAGAAAATCAGATGCAGCCCTTTTTATATATGGTGTAAATGTTTACTTTTTATTTTCTTGTCCCAGAATTCCTTCAATAAAATACCAGTTTAACCCATAAAGACCCAAACAGCTACCATCGACCAAAACCATCTACTGATCTAAAAACATTTAACACCTGTTGATCCACTAATTTTATCAATACATGTAAATAATTGTTGTAAAATGCAGTTCATCATCTTGTCATGGTCATCAGATATGACCCATTTGGATGTTCAGAGGCTCTGTAGTTACTGTGGAAACACCGTCATCTTCTACAACATTGATTCACCAGTAAAACCCATGGAGTTGGATCAATGACAGTGGATTAAGACACTTGGTTTATTTTCAATTAATGGTATATTTTATTGAAAAAGTCACTTTTTATTCAGTTTTTGATATATTAACCCTAAACTTTAATCTGATCTTTTATGGACACCTACATGATCAGTGAATTAAATAATGGTAAATACCTGATTTTGACTGAAAAAAATGAAAATATTATAGATAATATTATAATAAATGGTGATAAATCTCTTAAGAAAGGTTAAATAGACAGAAATAATCATTTGGTAACTGACACAAAAGTAGCACTGGGTCTTTATGGGTTAATTCCAAAGTAGAGGAACATTTTTAATATTGCAATTTATGGAAAAACATACATAATTCAAATACCATAAAAATGTTGTGGCTTTCTTTTAGGCTGCCTCCTTTCTACTCGGTATCACAAAAACACAAATATCACAATTTGGGTACATTTCAGCAGTTGGATCACATTAGCCTAAATCCTCTTAAATCTGCACCTTCAGTTTGCTGTTATGTAACTGCACAGGCTGATTAAATGTGGAACCCTAATAACATTATTTTTCTCTGTACCTATTAAAAATACCAGAAATACTTTCCTGTGTTCTTTAATGTTACTGGCTTTCTTATGCGTAAAGTGGACTTTGGCATGAATTTCTCTTCACAAAAACGCAATGGAGTTAAAAAAAACAAAAACAAAAGCAGTATGATTCATCAGTGCAAATAACTAAAATAATAATAATAATAATAATAATAATAATAATAATAATAATAATAATAATAAACATTCAGGTACTGTTTAAGGGGAAGTAGTCGCAGCCTAAAAAAGGGAAGTATCCTCTTGTCAGTTTTGTTCTTTTTTTCTGATTGCGTAAAATCTCTCCGTTGCGCATGGCGGTGATTTATTTTTATTTTTTATTTTTTTATGTCCAAAGACCCGGAGGAGTGGATCAGTGTACGTTCGTGGGTGTGGCAGCTGAAGTTTTTGCTGCGCTGCTGCGTGACGTGGACCAGATCTGAAGTCCACGGTGCGCACAGACTGAACTCCAGACATGTCTCTGATAATCTGATTTGTCTGTTCCAGATCAGCCGGGCCGGCTCCCACCCCCCCACCCTCCCCGTGGCTGCTGGGACTGAGCCTGTTTAGACACAGACACGGATCCGGGTGAGTCCAGTACCGATCCGACACGCACACGCCTCCACGGACCTCAGATCACGGCTTGGTTTACCGTCCTGCGCGGTTTGGACCGTGCGCTTTTGTTGCGCTCTGGACTGTTTTTACGCGTAATTGGATGAAACGCGTCTCTCGTGCTGGACAAACACTGTCCGTTCTGTGCGTTGTGTACGTGTGTGTGTGTGTGTGTGTGTGTGCACACAGTGTTGCACAGCTGTCACTGTCAGTATCTGTCATCTGTCCTCCAGCCCACTGCCTCCACCATTCACATACAGGGGTTGGACAAAATAATGGAAACACCTTCACCTCAAGATGATAATGCCCCAATCCATACAGCTAGAACTGTTAAAGAATGGCATGAGGAACATTCTAATGAAGTTGAGCATCTCGTATGGCCGGCACAGTCCCCAGACCTCAACATTATTGAGCATTTATGGTCAGTTTTAGAGATTCAAGTAAGACGTCGATTTCCTGAAAGAGTTGGAGGGTATTCTAACTGAAGAATGGCTTAAAATTCCTTTGGAAACAATTCACAAGTTGTATGAATCAATACCTCGGAGAATTGAGGCTGTAATTGCCGCAAAAGGCGGACCTACACCATATTAAATTATATTTTGTTGATTTTTTAAGGTGTTTCCATTATTTTGTCCAACCCCTGTAGAATAAACTAAGTCCCTTCAGTGGTCATAAATACACACATGAGAACAGGTTTCTACCAGGACTGGGCTCATTGTGCTCAGCTGGGTGGGGTTGACACGGTCACACCTTGTGTAAGCCTACTGTCAACGGTTATTTACCCTAGTTTACCTGAACTTTGCCCTGATGAGGAGGAAACTTCTCCTTTTGGCCTTTTTATCTCTTAGACCAGGGCTGTCAGACTCATTTTAGTTCAGTTCCACATTCAGCTACATTTCATCTGCAGTGGACCCAACCAGTAAATTAACCCTTTCATGCACAGTGGTCACTACAGTGGACAGTTATTCTACAGCTGGTCTCTTGTATATTTAAGGATTTTGTTGTTTTACTTGCATATCAACCAACACAGTGGATACTTATGCACCATCCCATAATACACTGCAATTCATACCATTGCTGTAACATTCCTGTTCTTGATGAACCTGATCTGCAGTAACATATTTGAGTGTAAATCAATTGCTAATTGTTATTAGACTGTGATTAACAGTTTTTTTTGTTTTTGTTTTTTTTTACGTTGTTGTGTTTTGTTGTTTTTTGCACATTATTTGAGTGAGTAATAACTACTATTATAGTATGTTAAAATGTGAGAAAACATCAGATTAGCAACATTAAAAAAAACAATTATTTCCTAGTTTTCACACAGTATATCAGTAAATACATGTTTCTTTTCTTCAAAAATTAACCGCATGGTGTCTAGCTGAGTGGACATTTTTTTAACTCCATGAAAAATAGGTTCATAAAAAAAAAAATTCAATCACATTGTTTTTTTCATGCCTAAAGAGGAATAAAAATACTCAAGAAAAAAAATCTTGATTAAGGTTCTCATAATTCATGCATGAAAGGGTTAATTATGAGAACCTTGAGTGTTTTTATTCCTCCGTAGGCATGAAAAAAACAATGTGATCAAGTTGCTTTTTTTTCATGGAGTTACAAAAATGTCTTATTGTTTAAAATTAAAAGTTAATAGTTTTTTTTTCCTTCTGCAGGAGCCCTTACTGAGGCTAAGATGCTTCAGGGAAAGTCCACCGACGGCAGTGGCTCCAGGTTCACTCCTCTGGTGGTTCTGGAGCTGGTCTCAGACACCAAAGAAGAAGCCATCGCGTGGCTGCTCGGCAGAATACGAGACCAGCAGCAGGACGGAGGTTGGATCCGCAGACCTCTGCCCATTTCTCATGTTAGTTTCTGCTGTTTTATGGAATATTTATGTAACGCTGCTTCTGTGCCAGGTTCTGAGCTGCTGGTGGAACAACTGGGTCCTGGTGTCGGGGATCAGGAGAAGGACAACCCAAACATCTTCCTGGTGGGGGCGTCCTGGCAGAGGCTGCTGTCCGGCGCCGAGGACCTGGGCCTCTTCAAGGAGTTCAATGACGGGTCCATGAGAGCGTTCACCTGCGCCAACAAACACAACTTTAAAGACTTTAACGGTAATGTTTAGGTCGAGACCTGCATGAAGCTGCTCTGTTGGTTAAACTATAATGGAGTAATTAGACCCAATACACAAGACAGTGGACAGAACATCCAGACCTGCTCAGTCGGACTTGCATTATCCTCAGAGGAAAACAAAACAACTCCTGAAAATCAATAAATGCAGCCTTATGTTGGTGAATCTAGAGGCAAATGACTACAATGAGTCTGTGGTGCCATTTAACTCGATTCCAGCAGAGAGTGTAATGGGCCGTTGGATCAGCCTCCGTCTGAGGGTACATACAGAGAATAGGTTTACGTACAGGCTGTTTTCATTTATGCTTTTGATCAGCTTTGGTTCTCCTGCCGCTTCTTGGTATCAGCAATGAATGAGCAAATGGCAGATAAATGTGAGTTATAAGTTTAGACAGGTGCCAGGTATTTTATTATTCCCAGAGGGGGGGGATTTACAAGATTGATCGCAACAGGAATTAGTGATTTTCTAAACCTGTTCATTCTGCGTCATGAATATGTGTCCTGAAGGTGAATACATAAACTTACACCATGTTGATCTGGCTTTTTTTTCAAGACATGTACCTGCAGTTTTCAGATCAGATTAAATTTAACCCTTTCATGCACGAATTATGAGAACCTTAATCAAATTTTTTTCCTGAGTGTTTTTATTCCTCTTTAGGCATGAAAAAAAACAATGTGATAGAAAATTTTCCTCTGAAAAAATAAATAAATAAATAACTAAAATAAAATAAAAATAATTTAAAAAAAAAAATAAATAAAAATACATTAACCCTTTCACGCATACTGGTCACTACGGTGGACAGCTATTCTACAGCTGTTCTCTTGTATATTCATGGATTTTGTTGTTCTTTTCATTTTTTGTTTTTTTTTGTTTTTTTTTACACATATCTTTATTAAAGTTTTAAGACACTACATATCTTTTCTGACATGAATTGGTAACATTATGTAGATCTCTCTTGAGCATAAACCCCCAGAATCATAAGCCCTCCCCATAGTTTTCACACAATTTATCAGTAAATACATGTTCCTGTGCGTCAAAAATTAAACGTGTGGTGTCCAGCTGAGTGGATATTTTTGCAACTTCATGAAAAATAGGTTCATAAGAATTTTTTTTTTTTCATTATTGTTTTTTATGTATTTTTTAAAATTTTTTTGGGATTATTTTTATTTTATTTATTTTTCAGAAGAAAATTTTCAATCACATTATTTTTTTCATGCCTAAAAAGGAATAAAAACACTCAGAAAAATTTTTTGATTAAGGTTCTCATAATTCGTGCATGAAAGGGTTAAAAAAAGTAATAATGACAAAAAAATTCTTATGAACCTATTTTTCCATGAAGTTGCAAAAATATCCACTCAGCTGGACACCACACGTTTAATTTTTGACGCACAGGAACATATATTTACTGATAAATTGTGTGAAAACTGTGGTGAAGGCTTGTGATTCTGGGAGTTTATGCTCAGGAGAGATCTACATAATGTTACCAATTCATGTCAGAAAAGATATGTAGTGTCTTAAAACTTCAATAAAGATATGTGTAAAAAACAAACAAAAAAAAACAACGAAAAGAACAACAAAATCCATGAATATACAAGAGAACAGCTGTAGAATAGCTGTCCACTGTAGAGACCACTGTGCATGAAAGGGTTAATGTCGTAACAAGTACAAGTTCATGGCAACGAAATACAGTTTAGCATCTAACTAGAACAAGCAGCAAATGTATGAAGTACAGAATATGTAGGATTAACCATATTTACATTATGTACAATGGGCAAAATATATGTAGATGTAAGTTGTAATGCACACCTTCAAGATGAACAGTTTGTGTTTAATTGAAAGTGACCTCTGCCTGTAGATAAAAGAAAAGGTACGAACACATTCATTCATTCATTCATTCATTTTCTGAGCTGCTTAATATTTTTTATCCTTTATTTAATTAGGGTATTCTTTATTCAGATTAAAAGTTCTTTTCCAAGGTTGACCTGGCCCAGAGAACAGCATAGACATAGTTACAACAAACCAACAACTTTTTTATCTAGTTATATAAAAGACCAAGATAAATACAGTTAAAGTCCAAGAATGATGTCACACTGCAAAAATCCAAATCTTACCAAGTGCATTTTTCTCATAGAGTTATAGTACAAATTTTTGTGAAAATTGAAAATGACTGAAAGGTAACTTTTAATTTAATTCAAAGGTAAAACAACCAGGAAATCAATGAGATCACTTCTAAATTTGGATTGCACTGCAAAAATATAGATCTTACCAAGTGTATTTTTCTCATTTCTCATCGAAATATCTCATCACACTTAAAATGAGACATAATCACCTAAAGAGTAACTTTTCAGTGAGATATAAGAAGTACTGGAGGCATCAGACTTTTGATTACCTAGAATATATCCTTCTGAGACCCAGCAATGTATTTCTGACCTCTGTAGGGGACAAGTGTTTCACTTCTTTATTGAGGAAAAAAAAAACAAAAACAAAAAAACCACTGTCCACTGCAAAGGAGATCCATAAAAAATTTAAAAATGCATCTGAAAAAACTGCTGCACTGGGCTGATTCCAATTAAGGCAATTATTTAATGTAAAAAAAAAAGCCAAAACTTGTATTTTCCTGGGTCTCACACTGGAAAAAAATCTAAATCTTACCAAGTATATTTTTCTCATTTCTAGTCCAAATATCTCAACACACTTAGAATAAGACATAATAACCTGAAGAGGAACTTTTCAGTGAGATATAAGAACTGATTTGTAGACAATAGATCTTGAAAATCTTATTTCAAGAAATCTTACCAAGATAATTTTCACTTGTTCCACTGGAAGATTTTTTTTTTGCTTGAATTAAGCAAAAAAAAAAAATCTTGAAAAGTTCCTCTCTAGGTGATTATGTCTTATTCTGAGGGTGATGAGATATTTTGACGAGAAATGAGAAAAATACACTTGGTAAGATTTAGATTTTTGCAGTGCAGTCCAAATTTAGAAGTAATCTCAGTGATTTCCTGGTTGTTTTATTTTTAAATTAAATTAAAAGTTACCTTTCAGTCATTTTAATGAACAGTTAATGCTCCAATTTCACAAAAAGTTGTACTATAACTGTATATAAGCAGATACGTGTTTTATCCACTTAGTCTTTTATTCCTGATACAGTATTTTATTTTTTATTGGACTGGCTTCTCTCTGTAGCACTTTGAGATTCTGCTGAATGAAAAGTGCTTTAAAAATGCAATTTCTTCTTCTTCTTCTTCTTCTTCTTCTTCTTCTTCTTCTTCTTCTTCTTCTTCTTCTTCTTCTTCTTCTTCTTCTCTTCTTCTTCTTCTTCTTCTTCTTCTTCTTCTTCTTCTTCTTCTTCTTCTTCTTCTTCTTCTTCTTCTTCTTCTTCTTCTTCTTCTTCTTCTTCTTCTTCTTCTTCTTCTTCTTCTTCTTCTTCTTCTTCTTCTTCTTCTTCTTCTTCTTCTTCTTCTTCTTCTTCTTCTTCTCTTCTTCTTCTTCTTCTTCTTCTCTCTTCTTCTTCTTCTTCTTCTTCTTCTTCTTCTTCTTCTTCTTCTTCTTCTTCTTCTTCTTCTTCTTATTATTCTTCTTCTTCTTCTTCTTATTATTATTATTATTATTATTATTATTATTATTATACTCTATGTATATAGAGTTTCTTTTTCATAATTTACTTTGCTTATATTTATTAAATTATACCTTGTACTTGTAATTTAATAGAGAGACAACATCTGCAGGCCTAGAATTCCTTGTATGTGTTACATACTTGGCAAATAAAGATGATTCCAATATATAACAAGTTCTGACAGTTTCAGATCGTTATCTTTTTGTTTTTGCCTCATTAATGTTCAAGACAGAAACTCAAAGACTCAATAAGTGATTCAGCAGTTGATTTTGTGATCGTTAATGTTGCTGAGTCACTGCAGCTGATTTGTTGTTTTCATTTTTCGTAGATGCTCCAAACCCATAGACACTGTAATGATTTATAAAGTGTTGTTATTCTAATCAAGGTACTTTTACAGCAGCGTTGGTCATGATTAAAAAGGTGAAACCTCATTATAACGTCCTCTCAGCGGCTGCAGTATTCACATGTCTGTGTTGTGTGTGTGTGTCTTCTGTCTTTGCAGGAGACGGCGATGGTTTCCTGAGTATGGCCGAGTGTCAGTTCATTATTAAACATGAGCTGGACACGCTACGAGCCAAAGATGAAACTCACATACCGGGATACACCCAGGCCAAGCTCTATCCAGGGAAATCTATCAGTGAGTGAGAAGTTTACAGATTTACTAGATCCTAATGTAGAGCTAAACCAAATCTCAATATTAAAAATTTTAATTAATCTTTACCCTTTCATGCATGAATTATGAGAACCATAGTCGAGATTTTTTTCCTGAGTGTTTTTATTCCTCTGTAGGCATGAAAAAAACAATGCGATTGAAATTTTTTTTATGAATTTATTTTTCATGGAGTTACAAAATTGCCCACTCAGCTGGACACCAAGCATTTAATTTTTGAAAAAAACAAACAAAAACATGTATTTAAAACCCATCATCAGAAAATATGATACTGTGTGAAAATTATGAAATAAAAACATTTTTCATGCAGCTAATCTGATGTTTTCTCACATTTCAACCCTTTCATTGACAGTGGTCACTACGGTGGACAGCTGTTCAAAGGTATTCTCTTGTATATTCATAGATTTTGTTGTTTTAGTTCCATATCAGCAAACACAGAGGATATTTATGCATCATCCCATACACCTGATCTGCAGTTACACATTTGACATTAAAAAAAAAAAAAAAAAAATTGCTAATTGTTATTAGACTGTAATTACCAGTTTTGCTTTGTTTTTTTTTTTTAAACAAAAAGGCTATTGAAATGTGAGAAAACATCAGAATAGCAGCATTAAGCATGTTTTTATTTCATAATTTCCACACATTATGTCAGTAAATACATGTTTCTTTGCTTCTAAAATTGAATGAATGGTGTCCAGCTGAGTGGACATTTTCGTCACTCCATGAAAAATAGGTTCATAATTTTTTTATTTATTTTTTTCATGCGTAAAAAGGAATAAAAACACTCAGGAAAAAAATAAACTTCATTAATGTTCTCATAATTCATGCATGAAAGGGTTAACATACTCTAATACTAGTTATTACTATCTTCATGCAGATACTATGCAAAAAGACAGTAATGGTATGAATTGCAGTGTATGGGATAATGCATAAGTGTCCACTGTGTTGGCTGAAATGCAACTAAAACAACCAAACCCATGAATATACAAGAGAACAGATGTAGAATAACTGTCCACTGTAGTGACCAGTATGCATGAAAGGGTTAATATTATACTAAGTCAGTGGTTCCAACCTTTTTTGGCTCGTGACCCCATTTTAACATCACAAATTTCTGGTGACCCCAGACATTCAAAACTGAGACATTTCTTTTGCTGAAACTAATCTGTTTTTTTTATTATTTTTTTTATTCTTTGTTTATTTGGAAAAGCACGTTACAAATCTTCTGTTACAGGCACAGTTCACTTTCTACACGTCAAATGAAAAAATGCTTATCCACGATTTTTTGTCATGTAAAGAACATATAAAAGAAAAGTGGGCTGGAGGAGAGGGCTTACTC
The DNA here is from genome assembly GCF_902148855.1 of Sphaeramia orbicularis. NCBI lineage: Eukaryota > Metazoa > Chordata > Actinopteri > Kurtiformes > Apogonidae > Sphaeramia > Sphaeramia orbicularis. The sequence continues at coordinate 3,624,641 of NC_043972.1, forward strand.
AACTACTCCATTGATAAGACAATTTAAGGTGTGAATGTTTACATCAGTCTAAACAGAAATGTTTCACATGTAAAAGTATTCACATCACCGAAATATTCATTTCACATCCATTACAAATTTAACATACAGGGTGTCCCATAAGTCTCCATACATAGGAAAAATAAACGTTTCTTGACATAAACCATTTTTATTTATATAATATGCTCTATATGACTGCCATTTTGTCGGGAACACATTTCAATGCGTGTCCTCCACTGCTGAAGAACTATAAAGAAGAAATATAAAGAAATACATGTTAGAACCATATGTATTATGTCTCCTATGTATGGAGACTTATGGGACACCCTGTAGTTTGTCCATTTTGACCAAATTGTGAAAAAAGATTCCTTTTGACCCTTAAAACAAAATGTCAACTTCTCCAGAATGTAAATGTCCTGTACCATGTCCGTCCATTCTTCTGTTGTGGGTGCTTCAGGCTTTAACCATTTTCTACTGATAGTCTTTTTACTCGCTGCCAAAAGCATTAACAACAGTTTTTTAACCTTCAGAGTCCAGTTCTCACTTGAAATATCTCCTAAATATAGGGCTTCACATTTATAAGGAATCTTTTCAGTAAAAATGTTATTTAAATGTTCACACAACTGTTCCCAAAATGGTTTGATCACTGGACAACTCCAGAAAATATGATAGTGATTGGTGTTCTTTGTCCCACAGAGTCTCCAACAAGTGGCTCCACTGACCTGATGTTTTTTCTGGGCTGGAGTTACAAAAAATCTAACAATACTTTTCCAACAGAATTCCCTCCAATTGTTGGAACTTGAGGTCATCCATTGTAGTTTGAGGACCTTTTCCCATCTGTCATCTGATAGAACTAGATTTCCTTCTTTTTTCCATTTATTTCTAATGTGGTCTGTATCACCCTCCTTAGACAAAACTAATCTGTTTTTGATCATGTAATAGTACTATGTGGCAAATAAATGTTAATTTTAGAGGACATTTAGTCTATATAATGTATATTATTGTGGACAGAGGCAGTAAATCCAGGTGTAGATTACTGCACAAAGGGAGAATTTGATTTTCCTTGGTCAGGATCTGTCCAGTCAGTCCAGCTGTGATTTACAAGGAGGACAATTAATACTGAACAAACAAGAACTGAAACTATGAATTATGAAAGAGCTGCAGCATCTGAAACTGACCACAGTGAACATGTGACAGATAAACAGAACCACAGTGCTGCAGTTTCACACTGACAGTTTGTCATGTCTGTTATGGATTGGGATTGTCTCTGTTAACTCACCATATAGTTTTTTTACTAGAAATTCCAGCCGACCCCATGTGGGGTCCCGACCCTAAGGTTGAAAAACACTGCACTAAATGAATGTGTTTTTTGTTTTGATGACTGCTCCCTGAGTCAGTAGATGTTATTTGATGTAATATTTTCTTTAGAGTCATGGTTAAGGCTTCAGTTTGACATTTTTGTGATTTTCTCTTAAATGACAACAGGCATTACTGCGAAAAAAAAAAAAAAAAAAATGGCACATGTACTGCCTGACGACATCAAGTATATGATTAATTATACAAAATACCTAACATTAGCATTAGCATATTAGTAGCTTTGAGCTGCCATTGAAAGTGCTTGGGGACCAACTCCAGATCTTCCTCAGCACCACTGATCGGGGCCACTGACAGGAGAATGAACCCATATAAACCTGTTTTTTTTTTATTTTTTTTTTTTTATACTCTTTATTTTAATGTTTTGAAACACTTTTACAGTGCATAACAATGCTTAATAACCAAAAAAAGGAAAAAAAGAAAAGAAAAAAAAAAAAGGGGGGGGGGGGGGGACCCACACAATAAAACACGGGGGATGTTGTTCCTTATACATTTGACAGTATTTCCATACTCAATCTGATATCAAGAATTTCTGTCCTTGAATATGATCCATTTCTCCCATCTTCGCTTAAAAGTTCCCATCTTAATCCTCAGTAGAAATGTTAATTTTTCCATGGAGTATATTTCCTCTATAATGTCCAGCCATTGTTGTAGTCGTAGAGGGTCACTTTTTAACCAGTTCCTTGTGACTACCTTTTTACAGGCAAGAATTAAAATTTTAAATAAGTAAATGTCTTCTCTTTTAATTATGTCATCAGGTATTAGACCAAGGTAGATAGTCTGGGGGTCCATTGGAATTTTATAATTTAAAATATTCTCCATTGTCTGAAAAACATGGTTCCAAAACATTTGCATTTTTACACATGTCCAGAAGATATGCGAGTGATTGGCATTCATGTGTCCACATCCTCTCCAACATTGCTGCTGTTTTCCCAGTTGTTTGCTTTTAATATTTGGTGTAATAAAGAAGCGAATGAGGTTTTTCCAGCCAAATTCTCGCCAACCTTTAGAGCTGGTGGATGTTAGCTGTGTTTTGCACATAGAATGCCACTCACTTTCAGACAGAGTAATATTCAATTCAGATTCCCATTTTGATTTAACATAATATGAATTCACACCATTACATTTTTGTAGACCCTGATATAATTTAGACACAGTCTTAGTGGGTGTGTGTTTGTAAGCTCCTGTAAAGACCTTAATCAGTTCACTGCCCTCTGATAAGTTACTTTTAATCTCTCTGTCAAAAAAATGTTTTACCTGTAAATATCCATACTGATCCTTATCCTCCAAATTATATTGTTTTTTTATTTTATCAAATGGTTTATAAGTTTTCCCCTCAATGAATGTACAAATGGCTGTTATTCCCTTTTCTCTCCACCTCAGAAATCTATTATCAGATTTAGCAGGGGTGAATTTATCTGACTGGGAAGGCCATACCAGGAGCTTACTATCATTTTCCAAATTATATTTCTTAATAATCACATTCCATATTCTCAATTGTTGTTTTATGATGTCATTATCTCCCTTATATTCTGTGTTCTTTACCCCCTAAACAAGCCTGAGGTTGTGAAATTTCTAAATTTAAATCAATATGTTTCCATTTGGCTTGATACTCAGGGGAACACCAATTTACAATATACCTCATTTGGGCTGCGTAGTAATACTGTTTCAGATTAGGTAAAGCTAGACCTCCTTCTAATTTTCCCAACTGAAGTGTTTTAAGTTTTACCCTTGGTTTTGTCCCAGCCCAAATAAATCTAGATACTAATTTGTCCCACGTCACATATATAAACCTGTTTTTAATGGAGGTGTAAACTGGAAAACTTATCCATGACTGTAGGTACAAAGTTTACTTACACTGGCTTGATGGAAAGTCCTCAAAACCACCTCTTACTTGTGAATTTTTCTTATTCTGAGTCTGAATTTGAATGTTGCATTCATAAAAACACCAGTGTTATACCTTTTTCTATTTCAACATTCTACATATTAACCCTTTCATGCGTGAATTATGAGAACCATGGTCAATATTTTGTTTTTATTCCTCTTTAGGCATGAAAAAAACAATGCAGCTGAAATTTTTTAATGAGCCAATTTTTCATGAAGTTACAAAAATGTCCACTCAGATGGACACCATCTGTTTAATTTCTGAAGCAAAGAAACATATATTTAAAACCCATCACCAGAAAGTGATATACTGTGTGAAAACTATGAAATACAAACAATTTTAATGCTAATCTGATGTTTTCTTACATTTGAACATACTCTAATACTAGTTATTACTAAGTTCATGGAGATAATTTGCAAAAAAAAAAGAACTTTTTGTGCAACAAAACTTTTAATTGCAGTCCAATAACAACTAGCAATTGATTTACATTCAAACATGTTACTGCAGATCAGGTTTATCAAGAACAGCTGTCCACCTTGTCGGCTGATATGGAACTAAAACAACAAAACCCATGAATATACAAGAGAACAACTGGAGAAGAACTGTCCACTGTAGTGACCACTATGCATGAAAGGGTTAAGTGAGGTTAAACTGTTAACTTTGTAGAAGACAACCAAACTGTTCAGCCTTTACACATTATTCACTTGTATTTAAGAATATTGTGACATAGAATTACTTAACGAATAATAGAATTTTAGCTATATCAGCTGCCTGTACACAGTTTTTTCTTCGGTATCTGCTTTTGTCAGGGTTTTACTGTTTTCTAACTAATGTGGCTTCCCTTCCACTGCATCGACTCTTTTTTTTTTTTTTTTTTTTTTTTTTTTTTTTAAGTTGTAGTAAGTTTAGAAACTGTGTAGGAAAAAAACCGTCAGTACATCCACCTCTCCTTGGGAACACACTGAACGCCGCCGCCACCCTCTCTCTTTGTCTTTCTTGCTCTCTCAGCGGCTGCAGTATGGAAATAATAAATATGCAAATGCGGTGAAATATTCCCAAAGTGAGATAAGGAAGCAATGAACTTGCAGAGGAGATAGGGTAGTTCTATTCAGCGCCTGTGTTTGACAAATTGTGTTAAAGCGGAATGTAATCATTTTCGACAAATGATGCACTCAAGAAATGGCAGATGAAATGATAGAGCTTTGATGTACTTGTATTTAGTCACTCCGTATTAGACAATAGGAATTATTTCTATAGGCACAGTGTTGTGTACAATAGAGTGGCTTCCAGCTATTGTTTGTAAGTCCTTGTTTTAGAAAATTAAACTGCGTATTTATTTAGTTGGGAAAGTGAATTCAGGCAAACACAAGTAAGAACTAAGCCTGGAGTGAGACAAAGACTCACCTAACTATCCACACACAACTCTAGTGATGGGTGGTCTACGTTACAGCAAAATAACACAAAAAGGCAACACAGCAGGTAACATCCCAGTTTGTTGTTCGTTTGTGAGTTCGCAGACTTCAGACCAAAGGGATCCTGATCCAGGTTTTTCCTCTGCATGAAAAGGAGGAACTGAAGAGACTGTCTTTTTCCTGGTATCAGAAGGTGAAGTTATCCTTCCAGCCTATTGGTAAGTGACTCTCTCTTCTATATCTATAAATATCGACATTTTTACTCAATCTCAATCCTTCTGGGACACAGGTGTCAAACATGTGTTTATGCATTTGGCAGACCCTTTTTTCCAAAGCAACTTACAGGGGAAACCAATCAAATCAATCAACCAATCCGTCAAATTTTATTTATATAGCGCTAGATCACAACAAAAAAGTTATCTCATGACACTTTATATATAGAGTTGGTCCAAACCAGACTCTAAGCCAATTCACAGAAACCCAACAGAATCCTCCAGGAGCAAACACTAGTGAGTGCTGACAGTGGAAGGAAAAACTTCCCTTTAACAGCAGAAACCTGGAGCAGACCCAGACTGAGGAGGATGGACGACTGACAGGACCAGCTGGGGTTAAAGAGAGAGGGTAAAGGAAGAGAAAAAGAGAGAGCGATAGAGATAGAGACTGGGGGAGAAGGGGGGAGTAGGGGGAGACACATGGATGCAGTTGAGGATAAGTGAGTGATGATGATGAAGGCAGGAGAGAGGCAGGACCACCGCAGCAGGTCCAGAGATAATCTTGGGAAAATCTGTGATAATCCTGGGAAAAACCTTATAAGAATATTTAAAATGGAATGTCTGACAGTGCTAGGACAGGAGGTGCTCTCAGAAGAGCTGGGTCTGCTGGAGCTTCTTGAAGATAGGCAGGAATGCCTCTGTTCTGGTAGTGCTGGTAGAACGTTCCACCAACATGGAACAACCCATGAAAAGAGCCTGGATTGTCTTGTACAAGGTCTAGGGACCACCAGACAATGTTCCCCAGACGAGCGGAGTGGTCGTGGGGCAACATAAGCTTTTATCAGTGCACCTAAGTAGGTAGGAGCAGACCCATGGAGGATTTTGTAGGCTAGGATTAACGATTTGAATTTGATGCGGGCAGCTATGGGTAGCCAGTGTGACTCAATAAGTAACGGGGTGACATGTGCCCTTTTAGGCTGATTAAAGACCAGACATGCTGCTGCATTCTGGACCATCTGTAGTGGTTTGACAACACAAGCCCGGGGGCCAAAACCGGCCCGCCAAAGGGTCCAATCCGGCCCCTGGGATGAATTTGTGAAAATCAGAAATTACACTGACGATATTAACGATCAAGGATGTTCGAATCATGTTAGGTCAATTCAGTCTCAAGTGGGTCAGACCAGTAAAATACTATCATAATAACCTCTAAATAAAGAAAACTACAATTTTTTCTCTTTGCTGCAGTGTAAAAAAAAAGTAAAATTATACAAAAGTGTTTACATTTACAGACTAGCCTTTTACAAAAAATGTGAATAACCTGAAATTTCTTAAGAGAAATATGTGGAATTATACCAATATTCTGCCTGTTACTAAATGTTTTGTGTATTTGTAGATCCACTGTGATCTGTAAGCTGTGATGCGTGTGTATAAATGATAAACTAAGGCATAATATTGTGAAAATTGCACTTATTTTTCTTAAGAATTTTCAGGTTGTTCATATTTGTTCATGTTATGTTCAAGTACAGTTCGTAGATGTAAACATTTTCATTATGGAATTTGACTTTTTTTCACTCATAAACATAGAAAAAACTTTGGAGTTGACATTATTTCTAAGTTCTTATCCTATTATTTGTATTATTTTACTGGTCTGGCTCACTTTAGATCAGATTAGACTGAATGCGGCCCCTGAACTAAAATGAGTTTGACATCCCTGTTCTAGGAGATGATATAGAGTTTAGACTTTTCATTAAGTACTATTCAACATTGGGAGATTGGACATTTTTTGATTTTGTGATTTTCTCTAAAATTAAGGCGGGTATTTCTCTGAAAAAACAACGTGATATCATGACTTTGCGTTAGTATGCACGCCACTCTTGACGGTAAATCGGTGTGTTATCTGTACGATATTATAAGCTTTTTGCGTGTATATTGACGCCGTTATTAGCCCCCCACAGGCACTGAACCACCTGACCTGTCCAACCGCATCACAGTTCCAACTTAGCAGTCTGGAAAAAAATCATACACATGCTGCTTGACTGTATCTATGTTTTTCTGATCTGGAGGTATATGTTTGTTTTAGTTCTAAATCGGTCATAATAATAATAATAATAATAATAATAATAATAATAATAATAATAATAATAATAATACATTTTATTTACACTGAACAAAAATATAAACGCACCACTTTTGTTTTTGCTCCCATTTTTCATGAGCTGAACTCAAAGATCTAAAACTTTTTCTGTGTACACACAAGGTTTATTTCTCTCAAATATTGTTCACAAATCTGTCTAAATTTGTGTTAGTGAACACTTCTTCTTTGCTGAGATAATCCATCCACCTCACAGGTGTGGCATATCAAGATGCTGATTAGACAGCATGATTTTTGCACAGGTGTGCCTTAGGCTGGCCACAATAAAAGGCCACTCCAAAATGTGCAGTTTTATCACACAGCACAATACCACAGATGTCACAAGTTTTGAGGGAATATGCACTGGTCATGCTGACTTCAGGAATCTCCACCAGAGCTTTTGCCTGTGAATTGAATGTTCATTTCTCTACCATAAGCCATCTCCAAAGCTGTTTCAGAGAATTCATGAAGAAGACTGTGCGAGGAAAATGGTGGTCACACCAAATACTGACTGGTTTTCTGACCCCCCTGGACCACCCAATACAGTAAAAGTGCACATTTTAGAGTGGCCTTTTATTGTGGCCAGCCTAAGTCACACCTGTGCAATAATCCTGCTGTCTAATCAGCATCTTCATATGCCACACCTGTGAGGTGGATGGATTATCTCAGCAAAGGACAAAGGAGAAGTGCTCACTAACACAGATTTAGACAAATTTATGAACAATATTTGAGAGAAATAGGCCTTTTGTGTACATAGAAAAAGTTTTAGATCTTTGAGTTCAGCTCATGAAAAATGGGAGCAAAAACAAAAGTGGTGCGTTTATATTTTTGTTCAGTGTATAAGCGGCTTTCAGGACACCCAAGGACACTGATATTAGATGTGTATTCCCAAACTCAGGTCTGAATATAGTAACTTCAGATTTGGCTTTTATGGTCATTGTTTTGTTTACATACACCTTTACAAGACTTGTTCATTTTCAGTTTGGTAAAACTGGTCAACAATCATTTTGCTATAGGGAGAAAAACACCTGATTTCACCTAAATCAGATACACTGAGCAGAATATCTCCAGCATTTCAAGATTTTGAGTTACGCACAAGTCAGTATATATCCACTCACAGCATCACACCAGTGTTTTAGTTCTATATCCTCCTGCACTGGAAAAAATCAAAGGTACCATGTGTATTTCTCTCTGTATTTCTAGTCAAAATATCTCATCAACCTAACCCTATTATATATTATAAATCTAAGGGGGTGGGTATATTAGATTAATGTTGACGTGTGGGTATATATGGGTTTTGATATGGTAATTTTTATGCTGTTGTGTATTCTTTACTGCATTTGTCCAGCAGTCACTGCCAAAGCATTCTGGCCATAGCAACGTGACTGTAAGGCTTTTGTGTTCCAAAATTACTAATATCTCCCAAAATATTAGTCCTATCAACTTGCCATTTTCACTAGTCTGTTCCTTGACCAAAAATCCATAAGAGTGCCAAACTGCAGCTGTCAGCTCTTTTCGGATTTTGTGTGATTAGCAAGACACACATGCACACAGAGACCACTTGGCTTTTATAACATAGTGAGGTCAGTAACTGGTCAGTCTCTGTTATATGTGTATTTCCTGGTTTTATTTCCCTTCAGTTCCTAAGAATCTTTCTCTGTATTACATTTTGACTGAAGTGACAGTCCTTTTATACTCATACTTGGTGCCAACACTTGATCTGGAACCAGTTCTTTCTATTTTTCAACCACCAAAGAACAAAACCAGGGCCAAGAAAACTGATTCTAGAGTGGCTCCAATTCTTTGTTAGGCTACACCGAAAACAGATGTCAGTGGACGGAGCCCAAGGACCAACTAAAGTTTTCTGACCAAGTAAAAGTAGCTGCTAGTCTGTCTAATCCAAACAGGCAAAAGTAAGAGTTTTAGTGTAGACATGAACCCTTTACTCACTGCTTCCTTATCGCTGTCCTTCCTCAGATGCCATCAGACATTACTACGGTGAGGGCCAGGCTCTCTACTTCGGTTTCCTGGAGTACTTCACCTTTGCCCTGGTGCCTATGGCTCTGATCGGAGTGCCTTACTACCTGTTCGACTGGGAGGACTATGATAAATACGTCATCTTTGCTGTGTTCAACTTGATCTGGTGTACTGTTATCCTAGAGGTACGGAGAGTCGTTTTTACACACTTTAAAGGAATTACATGGCCAAAGAAAACATCACCTCAGCAGATATTTTGACCTGATAGAGGCAGAAAACTAATGGGTATAATTAATTTACTGTTGATGCATCCTGTGTGGACGCATCAGTTCAAGATGTTTGGATTCTGCAAGTTCGCTCAGAGGCATGGATATGTGGGTCACTATGGATGGATGGATGGATGAAGGAAGGGAGGGAGGATGGATGGATGGAAGGATGAATGAAGGAAGGATGGATGGATGGATGGAAGGATGAAGGAAGGGAGGATGGATGGATGGAATGAATGAAAGAAGTGAGGGAGGATGGATGGAATAAATGAAAGAAGTGAGGGAGGGAGAGAGGATGGATGGATGGATGGATGGATGGATGGATGGATGGAATGAAGGAAGGGAGGATGGATGGATGGATGGAGGAAGGGAGGATGGATGGATGAATGGATGAAGGAAGGGAGGATGGATGGATGGATGAAGGAAGGGAGGATGGATGAATGGATGGAAGGATGAATGAGGGAAGGGAGGATGAATGGATGGATGGAATGATGAATGGAGGGAGGGAGGGAGGATGGATGGATGGATGGATGATGGAATGAATGAAAGAAGTGAGGGAGGGAGGGAGAGAGGATGGATGGATGGATGAGGGAAGGAAGGAAGGGAGGATGGATGGATGAATGAAGGAAATGAGAGTGGAAGGGTAGAAGGGAGAGAGGGAGAAAGGAAGGAAGGAAAGAGTGAAGGCACTATGGATGAATGAAGGAAGAGAGGATGGATGGATGGATGGATGGAGGAAGGGAGGATGGATGGAAGGATGAATGAAGGGAGGATGGATGGATGGATGGGTGGATGGAAGGATGAATGAAGGAAGGGAGGATGGATGGAAGGATGAATGGAGGATGGATGGATGGGTGGATGGAAGGATGAATGAAGGAAGGGAGGATGGATGGATAGATGGGAGGATGAATGGATGGATGATGGAATGAATAAAGGAAGTGAGGGAGAGAGAGAGGATGGATGGATGGATGGATGAGGGAAGGAAGGAAGGAAGGGAGGATGGATGGATGAAAGAAGGAAGTGAGAGCGGAAGGATAGAAGGGAGAGCAGGAGAATGGGAGGAAGTAAGGAAAGAGCAAAGGCACTATGGATGGATGGATAAATGAAGGAAGGGAGGATGGATGGATGGAATGAATAAAGGAAGTGAGGGAGGATGGATGAATGAATGAATGAATGAAAGAAGGAAGGAAGTGAGGAAAGAATGAATGAAGGAAGGAAGGGAGAGAGAGGTAGGATAGAAGGAGGAAGGAAGGAAAGAAAGAAAGAAGGGAGGGAAGGAGGGAACTTGATTGGTCCCACATCGGGGATATTCACTGGTCAAGACAACAATAGATGTGCAAATAAATGTTCATGCATAAGGTAACTGAAAAAATAATAATAGTAAGTAATAAAACTCTGCTGAATATATTATTTTATTTCCATAAGAAGAACACCTCTACAGTATTTAATGTTAGTAGGATGGTGTGTTTCCTCCTGAACCAAGCTAAAGTATCTGTTGTCTCTGAATTATCCTGGACCGACTGGCTGAGGGTGTGTTTATTTGCTGCAGTTGTGGAAGCGTCACAGCGCCTCCCTGGCCTACCACTGGGGGACGCTGTGCAGAAAGAAGGCCTTCGAAGAACCTCGACCCGGTTTCCACGGCGTTCTCGGCTTCAACCCGGTGACGGGACGCGAAGAACCCATTTACCCCAACGCCAAAAGGCAGCTTCGCATCTACCTGGTGTCGCTGCCCTTCGTCCTGCTCTGCCTCTACCTGTCTCTGTACGTCATGATGATCTACTTCCAGATGGAGGGCTGGGCGCTGACGCTCCACGACGAAGACCCCACCTTCTGGACCGGAATCCTGCTGTTCATCCCCAGTATCATCTACGCCGTGGTCATCGAGATCATGAACCTCATCTACAGATACGCCGCTGAGTTCCTGACGGCCTGGGGTGAGCGGCGTTTGGGTTTTGTCAGACTCAGTGTGGATTTATAGCTTCGATGTGAATGGTTTTGTGCAGCTGTTCGCACCGTTTGCCAGGAACTAGTTCATGAAGTGACCTGAGCATAAAAACAACAGCAGCAGTTTAACCTGAGATACAGTTATTTTTAATTGATTGATGGATCATTTTGGATATCAACATTTAAAACCGATACAACAACTTCAACTTTCAACTTTATTTACAACAAAAAAAGATGAATATAAAAAAGACAACATATTTGAAAAGGAGCAGGATGAAGTTCAGCTCATATACTGCCGCCCCCTTACCCTATCTTTTTACTAGAGCTGCAACCGATGAATCGATTAGGTGCTTGAAGCGAATGCAAAAATTCACGATTCCATTAATCGACTGGAATTGATCGAAGGGAGATATTCTATTGTAGTTTTCCTGACTTGAAGCTTCTTTGTGTGTCACTGTAAGCGTCCGTGTGAAACACAACAGTGGAACCAATGTTTAACAGCAGAGAAAAGAAGGAAACAAAACTTTGGCTCAGGAGAAGTGTGCTTGAATGATTTTTTTTGGATCACTTTGAGTTGATTAATCGGTTGCAGAACTAATTCTGACCAAAAATGATCAAAGACACATATTTGTACATCTGTCAGTACGGATCATGTCTGTGTTTTTCAGAGGATGGTTTGGTGTTTGTATGTTTTAGTTTCCTGAGTGAAAGTGGGAAAAATAAATAAATAAATAAATAAATAAATGAATGAATAAGTATATATTATATACACACACACACACACACATATACAGGGTGGGGAAGCAAAATGTACAATGAACATTTAGTTGTTTTTTCTCAGCAGGCACTATGTCAATTGTTTTGAAACCAAACATATACTGATGTCATAATCATACCTAACACTATTATCCATACCTTTTCACAAACTTTTGCCCATATGAGTAATCAGGAAAGCAAACGTCAAAGAGTGTGTGATTTGCTGAATGCACTCGTCACACCAAAGGAGATTTCAAAAATAGTTGGAGTGTCCATAAAGACTGTTTATAATGGAAAGAAGAGAATGACTATGAGCAAAACTATTACCAGAAAGTCTGGAAGATACTATTAAAGAAGAATGGGAGAAGTTGTCACCCCAATATTTGAGGAACACCTGCGCAAGTTTCAGGAAGCGTGTGAAGGCAGTTATTGAGAAAGAAGGAGGACACATAGAATAAAAACATTTTCTATTATGGACATTCTCTTGTGGCAAATAAATTCTCATGACTTTCAATAAACTAATTGGTCATACACTGTCTTTCAATCCCTGCCTCAAAATATTGTACATTTTGCTTCCCCACCCTGTGTGTATGTGTGTGTGTGTGTGTGTGTGTGTGTGTATGTGTGTGTATGCATGTGTATATATATATATATATATATATATATATATATATATATTTTTTTTTTTTTTTTTTTTTTTTGTAATAGGTTGTCATGGAAATGGATATATTGTTCCTGCTCAGATTAGTTTTTTTAATCATCCTCTTAATCTTCTTTATTTTTCCTTCTGCTCTTTGAGCTCAAATTTGACCCCCTGAACATTTATGAAAACTCACCAAATTTTGCCCAAAATTTAGAAGTTTGTGAAATTGAATTTACATATAGGTTTCGTAGATGATTTTACTAATACTGAAAGGTTAACTGTGTATACTGTGTATGTGAACTAATGCTATGTCATGTGTGGGTGTGGCCATAATTTTTAAAATGTTTCTAATTTGATGAATGCTGGTATTTTACATCTTACCCAGGGACAGCAGATGAAAATAGCTTTTTTGCTAATACTGGTACATTTACAGAAATGTTCATTACTGTGTACTGTCCCTGCTAAATAAACAAACAAACAAACAAATAAATAATGTCGATAAAGAAATGTTCCGACAGCGCCCCCTTGAAAAGTGGAAATACATTATGCCAATGGGACCACATCCAACATAAAGTTTATCATAGAGCCACTAAAATCGGTACACAAATTCATCATCACGAGACAAACAAAAAATATCATTATGGCCACGCCCCTAAACAAACCACAAGTCGGCCATGTTGGATCGAAATTTCCAAAATGCAGCGTTTTCATTGAAGTTGTATTTTAATCATTGCATCAGTTCGGACACACAAACTCCGATTTGGCTCAAATTTAAATCAGTTGTTAATCTCCCAGGCCTACACCCATTCATCAGAAGACATTGAAATTTGGTGCTAGAGCGCCACCTGCTGAATGATGGACATACTTGTACTGGACATGTCCTTGGTGAGGGCCTGTCAATGCCGCTTGCTGCTTTAATTTGCTTTGTTTTTGTGTGTTTAGAGAATCACAGGCTGGAGTCTTCATTTCAGAACCACTTGGTCCTTAAAGTTTTAGTCGTGAGTATAATCATCGTCTTTATTTCTCCACTTCAGTCCCTCAGTGGTCGGTTTTCTCTTTACCGTCGCTGTCTTTTCTTTTTTTTCTTCAGTTCAACTTCTTCAATTGCTTCGCATCACTCTTCTACATCGCCTTCGTGATGCAGGACATGGTGCTGCTCAGACAGGTGTGAAACGTCTCTTCATCATTTTATCCTGTCTTATGTCTGGTTTGGCATATATCTTTAGTGTTTTTTCCTTGTTTTAAGCTCAGAATGTCTGTCATCTTCTCGTTTCTCCTCATCATAACCGTCCTTCTCCTTTCAGAGTCTGGCCACGTTGCTGATCACCAGTCAGATCCTGAACCAGTTCATGGAGGCCTTCCTGCCCTACTGGCTCCAGAGGAGACGCAACAAGAAGATGATCCGCAAAGTCCAGAAGAAACGAACCCTGGAGGACAAGGAGCTTCCTCTGGAGGAGCAGGTTCGACTGGAGGCCGACATGAGCACGTACTTGGTAACGTTCACTTTTTATCACAACACAATAGAAATAACAGCATCGTCTTTTATGTCATATCACTGTTTAATATTTTAGCATCTTTTATGTCATATCACTGTTTTATTTTTTATTCTTTTAAGTTCTTCTATGTGATAGCACTGTTTTATCTTATCTTTTGTCCTCTTATATGTGATAGCACTGTTTTATCCTTTATCATCTTTTATGTCATATCACTGTTTTATTTTTATCATATTTTATGTGATATTGTTTTATCTGTATCCTTTGTCTTTTATATGATATCATTGTTTATTTTTTATCCTTTATTGTCTTTTATGGAATATCACTGTTTATATTTTATCATCTTATGTGATATCACTGTTTTATCTTTTAATCGTCTTTCATGTGATAACACTGTTTTATATTTTATCGTCTTTTATGTGATATCACTGTTTTATATTTTATCGTGTTTTATGTGATATCACTGTTTTATCTTTTATCGTCTTTTATGTGATATCACTGTTTTATCTTTTATCGTCTTTTATGTGATATCACTGTTTTATCTTTTATCGTGTTTTATGTGATATCACTGTTTTATCTTTTATCGTGTTTTATGTGATATCACTGTTTTATCTTTTATCGTGTTTTATGTGATATCAGTGTTTTATCTTTTATCATCTTTTATGTGATATCAGTTTTATCTTTTATCATCTTTTATGTGATATCACTGTGTTATCTTTTATCGTCTTTTATGTGATATCACTGTTTTATCTTTTATCGTCTTTTATGTGATATCACAGTTTTATCTTTTATCATCTTTTATGTGATATCACTGTTTTATATTTTATCATCTTATGTGATATCACTTTTTTATTTTTAATCATCTTTTATGTGATATCACTTTTATCTTTTTTTTTAAGTGATATTATCTTTTATAAATTGTTTTCATTGTATTTGTATTTAGTTGTATTGACATTTTGTTTTTTACTTTCTTTTTACCTTGTTATTTTCACTTTATCTTAACCGTACCTTACCTTTTTTGTGTAATGTTGTTTTTTTATAACTGTTTCATCCATTTCAATCTTCCGTCTGCGCTGCCTTCAGGGTACGTTTGACGACTACCTGGAGCAGTTCCTCCTTTTCGGTTACGTCAGCCTGTTCTCCTGCGTCTACCCGCTGGCCGCCGTCCTCGTGGTGTTGAACAATATCACTGAGGTTTACTCCGACGCCTTTAAGATGTGCCGTGTCTTCAAACGACCTTTCTCTGAACCAGCGGCGAGCATCGGGGTGTGGCAGGTGAGTCACGTCCAGATGTCGACCTAAAGTGTTCCTAATTAAGACTAAAAAACTCATGACATGATACATAGACCAGAACCAGACTTATTACAACCAGTGAAGACTAAGACTCACAATCACATACTGGATACTTGGTTATATTCTTTAATCTTCTGTGGTTTTTGCACTTTATGTTCCTCTCGATCAGAGCTGTCAAACTCATTTTAGTTCAGGGGCCACATTCAGCCCAAACTGATCTCCAGTGGGCCGGACCAGTAAAACAATAGCATAATAACATGTAAATAATGACTACTCCAAATTTTTCTCTTTGTTTTAGTGCAATCAAAATCAGATTATGAAAATATGTATATTTACAGACTATCAAAACAAAAATGATGTGAATAACCTGAAAAAACTGAAATTTCTTGAGAAAAATGAGTGCAATTTTAACAATATTACACCTCAACTTATCACTTATACATGCATGTTACGGATTGGATCTACAAAGGCACAAGATATTTAATAACAGGAAGAATAATGTTAAAATTAAACTTTTCAGGTTTCAGGTTTTTCACATTCAGGATAGTTTGTAAATGTTAATATTTTCATAGTTTAATGTACATTTTACACTAAAACAAAGAGAAAAACTTGGAGTTGTCATTATTTAGACAGAAAAAAAAGAGGTGTAATGTAATATTATATTTTTTCACATTAACCCTTTCATGCATGAATTATGTGAACCTTAGTCAATTTTTTTTCTTGTGTTTTTATTCCTCCTGAA
Source organism: Sphaeramia orbicularis (assembly GCF_902148855.1). Lineage (NCBI taxonomy): Eukaryota > Metazoa > Chordata > Actinopteri > Kurtiformes > Apogonidae > Sphaeramia > Sphaeramia orbicularis. Next base: position 3,640,787 of record NC_043972.1, read on the forward strand.
AAAAAACCAATACGATAGTTTTGTTTTTTTTTTTGTTTTTTTCATGGAGTTACAAAATTGTCCACTCAGCTACACCGTGCATTTAAATTGTGAAGCTAAAAAAACATGTATTTAAAACTCAATATCAGAAAGAGGTATTAAGACAATGAAATAAAAACATTTCTAAACCTGCTAATCGAATGTTTTCTCACATTTTAACATATTTTAATACTGGTTATTACTGACTTCACAGAGATAATATACAAAAAAACCCCTTTTTGTTTAAAAAAAACCCAAACAAATAAACAAAGAAAACCTATTAATTACAGTCTAAAAATTACCAATTGATTTACACTAAACATGTGTCTCTAGATCAGGTTTCTCAATAACAGCATATATACAGAAATGGTATAAATGTCAGTGTATGGGATGGTGCATGCTGTAGTGTTGTTTGATGTGTGCACCATAATGAACATGAAACAGAGAAGGAAAAGTAGAGCTTAGAGGCTCCTCAGCTCCTCAGGTGTCTAAGCTTTAGGAGCTTAGACACCTGAGGAGCAGAAATAAAAAGAATAAGAATGTACCAGAAGAATGACGACTGAACTTATTTTGTGCATTCAGATTCAATGATAAATCAGAAATGAACAAAACAAACAATAAAATAAAGAAATTTTAAAAATAAAATGAAAAATATAACCAACAAAATTGAAATAAATTAACAAATAAACAACATGAGCATTAGTGAAGGCTATAAGACTATATAGCCTAACATATATAAGACTAGAATAGTCTGCAGTTAAAGCTCAAGGCTATAAGACTATCTCCATACAGCGTGATGCTCCCGTGACTACAGCTTCAAATCTGATTAAAATAGAAGTACAGTCACGGAAAAAATTATTAAACCATCAAAAGTCACCAAAAACAATAGTTCTGCAATCCAGTCCTAACTCCTGTGTGTTTCATGTGACTAAAACAGACAGAAAAGAAAACATGCAATGAATAAAAGCACTGTTTTTGTCAGTACAATGACACAGATATTGATGTAAGAACTGAAGGGATTTTGGTTTTTATCAAGAAAACATGGAAAATAGATAGATAACAGCTCTGAAACTTAAACTACTATGAGCTACTTTTATTGTTATCATTACATTTGTCCAAACAAGTGTCCCTTTAGTTGGACCAGGCATTAAAATGAACAAGAAATTGAAGAAAACAAATGATGATGAAATAATTTTTTCTGCGACTGTACAATGTCCAAGCCACTGTAACCGACCTCCTGAAAGCTGAAATGTAACCTCAGATAGACCAGAAAGACAGTGTGGATGTAGACAAATAGCTGAGGAGAACATCTAAACACATTCAAGATGAACTCCATGAACTCCAAGGTCTAGGTATGTCACTGTCTGCTCTGTTGCCTCTGAAACAACAGTGGATTCCATGGAAGAAGACCCAGGAGAACTCTATCACTGACAAAAATATGAAAAAGCCAGACTGGAATTTGATGAAATGCATGTACAGTAGATGTTATTATAATGCACAGGTGTCAAACATGCGGCCCGGGGGCCAAAACCGGCCCACCAAAGGTTCCAATCTGGCCCACAGGATGAATTTGCAAAGTGCAAGTTAGGGCCTCAAACTCCAAAATAATGCCATATTAACCTATAAATAATGACAACAACATTTTTTTCCCTTTGATTTAGTGCAAAAAGCATTAACGTATGAAAATGTTTACATGAACAAACTATCCTTTAACAATAAAATGTGAATAACCTGAACAAATATGAACAACCTGAAATGTCTAAAGAGAATTAAGTGCAATTTTTAACATTTTTTGCCTGTTACTACATGTTTTGTGCCTTTTGTAGATGTGATCTGTATTGCATATACATAAATGATAAATCAAAGCATAATATTGATAAAATTGTACTTATATTTCTTAACAAATTCCACTTTTTTCAGGTTATTTACATCTTTTTTGTCTGGATAATTTGTAAACATAAATATTGGCATAATTGAATATCATTTTTTGCACTTCAACAATTTGGAGTTCTCATTACACTGGTCAACAACAAATTTATTGTTTCAGTTTTTTGAGCTGATTTAGGATCATTTTGGTGCTGAATCCTAAAATCACATTCATTTTGCTCAATCAGGTCAACTTTCTGAACTATGCTACATATTGGCTTTTGAACATTTTTGCTTACATTTATGGGCATTTTCACATCATATGATACAAAATTCTTTCATATTTCTTGCAATAAACGAGTTCTGAAGATTTTACTTTTGCCAATTTATGATTAATGTTTTTTTTAATATTACAGGTGAATGAAATGGCTTCGACTAGAAGATCTTGCAAAAATAAGCCTGACGTATTCTGCTACATCTGCGCTGAATACACCATTGTACCTAACAGGAATCAAGTCACAAGTTTCATAAAGTGTGCTTGTGAAAATGATTTTTTTTTCTCTTAAAACCTATTTTGGGTGAGAACTATATAAAAAATCAACTGATAAAGTCACAAAAATGTAATCAATTTTGTGAGAAGATGACATTTTTCAAAATCAAATTAGCAAAAAAAAACCTGACCTGATTGAGAAAAACAGATGTCATTTTTGGATTTAGCGGTGCAAAATGGTCCTAATTCAGTTGAAAAAACCGAGACAACTTGCAAAAAACATTTTTTTGTAACCCAGTGTTATTTATTGGCTATCATGCTATTATTGTACTGGTCCGGCCCACTTCAGATTAAACTGGGCTGAATGTGGCCCCCGGAAGAAGATGAGTTTGACACTCCTGTTATAACGTCTTATAAAACCTGAAAATCAAACTAAAAGACTAAGAATAAATAAAAATAAATAAATAAAAATCGTCCTTTTTAAACACTCACAAAACTAACTAAAATGGAACTGAATACAAAAACCAAAGTAAATACTAATAAAAAACCCTGTAGATTTCACAATGGCCTGCTGTATTATTGGACAGAATAAAACCATAACCCATACACCCCCAGTGTTTTTTAATAGTTTACATCCGTCTGAAATCTAAACTCACCGTCTCTGAGAACCTTACACCTCCCATGGGATTAAACATTGTCATTTGTATTTTTATCTCGGTATTCTGATACGAACATGCCTTTTCTTAGCCGTGTTGGTGGGTTTCCGTTTTAGGAAACGAGTCATTGACTGCCTCCGTGTCTGTGTTCCAGCTCGCCTTCGAGGCCATGAGCGTGATCGCCGTGGTGACCAACTGCGCTCTGATCGGCATGTCTCCACAAGCCAAGGCGTACTTCCCCGAGTCGGAGCTGCAGCTCATCCTGTGGACGGTGGCCATCGAGGTAACGCACACATACATGTACAAAATCACACACAGTTTGGAGAAACACAACGACAGGGATCAGATGACGATAAACCAAAGGCCACACAATATGAGTTTAGTTTATTCATTTTGCTCGTAAGATAAGACACAGAAAGAGTAAATCTGCTTTTATGTGTCAGTAAATTATTAATGAAAAGGAGCAGAAAAATAACAATCATATTTTCTGCCCCTCTTTAACAAACTACTTGTGCGTTTACAGTAATAATTTCAAACAGAATTGTAAAAATCACCTCTCAGTACAATATCTGCCATCACTTACTGCTGCAATTTGCAAAAAAAAGAAATGAAAAGAATAAGAATGTACCATAAGAATGAAGACTAAAGTTATTTTGTTCATTCTGATTAAATGCTAAATCAAAAATGAACAAAACAAACAAAAAATGAGGCAAAATGAAAAAATCTGATCAGCAAAATTTAATAAATTAACAAACAACAACGTTAATAAAAGTGAATAAAATATGCAACAAAATAAGCAAAAATTAACAAAATATGCAATAAAACTACAAAATGAGCAAAATACACAACATTAACCAATGTGAAAAAAACAACAAAATGAACAGAAGTTAAAGAAATAAAATCAGCAAGAGTTAACCAAATACCATAGACAACAAAATAAGAGACAAAGTGAAGACAAATAAGCAACAAGTTGTGCAAATAAAAAAATTAAGAATGCAGTTAACATTAATGAACAAAATAAACTACAAATTATAATAAATAAAAAAAATAAATATTAACAAGAGTGAACAAAAAAACCTAAAAAATGAACAAGATAAGCAATGATATGAATTAAAAACAACAAAACGGACAAAAAAATGTGCGTAAGTGAATACTGTTTATTATATATTCTGATGTAAACATGTGTTTAATCTGCTTGAACTCATGTATTTAACCCTTTCATACATGAATTATGACAAAAAATATCTAGATTTTTTTTTTTTTTTTAGGTTGATTTTATTTGTCAAAATTAGGCTAAAATTGAAATGCGTTTTGATTTTTTTTTTTTTTTTAAATAAGGTTTTATTAAGAACAACCTCCTGAGAACCAGTAAAGTACAGTGTTTTGTTTTTATGAAATAGGCCTAATTGCTTATATTGGAAACATAATGATGCAACAGTTTTTTCCGATGCTTTTTTTCCTCAAATTTTTTTTTGGAATGTCCTTTGCAGTGGACAATTTTTTTTTTTTTTTTTGTATAAAGCTGTGAAACTCTTGTCTGTCCACACTCTTGTGCACAGTAAACCCATAGCTGGGTCCGAGGAGGGTAACTGTATGAGATCACAGAACAGTCCAACTTCTAAAACTAAGATGATCCTTTTTTTCATTGCATTGCTTTGGGTCTATAGAGACTGCCCCCATGTGGTTTGGAGGATATTGCCTAAAACCCTTTAAACAATGTGTCCATAAATGTGGATGTCATGCATGAAAGGGTTAATATGTGGGACGTTATCTCAAAATGTGGGACATGGGAACAGGGGGCAAAAACAGGATGCATTATGACATGTGTTTACGGAATCACATAGTTTGTGCTTATAATTTTCCCAAGAATTAAGAATCAGAATCAGCTTCAGTGGCCAAGTATGTGAACACATACAAGGAATCTGGCTTTTTTTTTTCTTTGCTCATGTTGTACAATTTCAGCATAAACCTAAACACACTTAAACATAGACCTAATACAAACAAACATTCGACTAGAGACAAGGACAACAACGGGTTGAGAATTACAGTGGATTTATATTATAATATGAACAGAGTGTAAATAGGACTTTTTATACAGTGAGTGGATGTGTACGATGGCGTTTTAGGGCCACACAAGGAAAAAAAAAAAAAACGCTTGTCACTACGAGAATAAAGTCATTTAACGAGAATAAAGTCGTAGTCTTAAAAAACTCATTAATTAACGAGAATAAAGTCATTGTTTAATGAGAATAAAGTCATAATATAATGAGAAGTTGTACCTAATCATTGATGTAGAACTTGAAACATTTAGTGAAGTTCTGCTTTCATTAGTCTATCCTCTATCAACACATTAGTCTGAGGACTTTGAAGTGAGTCTGCACACATTTGGGTTTTATTGTAAGAACTGAACTGATTTGTAACAAATTGCCTCTTTTATGGAGGAGAAACTGGTGAAGTGTTCAGCTATAGGGTTATCAGTGGAAACACCAGAGAACTGAACACAGAGGGTCTGTGTTTCTGAACAAACTGTGGGGATTCGACTGTGAGTTCATGAGTCCAACAGAAGATTGCTGCTTCGCTTATTGCCTTCGCCGTAAAACCGGAAACTCTGTCGAATTTTCAAACTAGAAGCACTCGGAGAGCGCAGACCTCCGCCAAGGCTGATCAGTGCCCCCCCCCATGGGCCCCCCCACCCCCGATCACCACCAAAATTTAATCATTTCTTCCTTATCCCATTTCCAACAAACCCTGAAAATTTCATCCAAACCTGTCCATAACTTTTTGAGTTATGTTGCACACTAACAGACAGACAGACAGACAGACAGACAGACAGACAGACAGACAGACAGACAGACAAACAAACCCTGGCAAAAACATAACCTCCTTGGCGGAGGTAAATATTACGAGTTTAATCTCATAAAAGTACGACTTTATTCTCGTTAAATAATGACTTTATTCTTGTTAATTAATGACTTCTTTCTCATTAATTAACGACTTTATTCTCATTAATTAGCGACTTTACTCTTGTTAAATAATGACTTTTTTTTAAAACTGCGACTTTATTCTCATTAAATAACGACTTTATTCTCGTGGTGACAAGCGTTTTGTTTTGTTTTTTTTTTTTTCTTATGTGGCCCTAATACGCCGTCGTAGATGTGCACAGGGATTCAGTCCATTAAAAATATGTTTATGTATAAATGATTTATTTACAGTGGGTTTATATTGTAATAAATATAATATAAAATAAATAAGCAGAATATAATGTAAAATACAATGGTCTGAGGTGAAATATAAACTTATATAATATTTACTGACCTTAGTGTCGCCTTCATGGTTCACTGAGTTTTTTTTTTTTTTTTGTGAATTTTTTTTTTGACACATCTGCTTCTCTCACATCTTCCTCAGAGACTAAAAGGATGACGTCCAGTATACGTCCAATAACCTGCTGCTTACGTCTCCTTCTCTAACATATCTCTCCTTTCACTGAGTCATGACGCACTGTGTTTTACGAAGCAGTGAATGCGTCAAATCTTGCTGCTCTGATGACGCATCACTGGAAGCTGAAACCCAATATTTTCTCTCTTTTTTTTTTTTTTTTGCTGTCTTTTCTCTGGTGCTGCTGCTGCGTTTATTGTTATCGACATTTTTTCAGCTGCAGGCTTTGCAGCTCTGGGGTAATTTTATTTATTTATTTATTTGGAGAGTGAAACCCACAAACGAAGCGGAACGTGTCACCTTCACGGCAGGTTTTAGAGGCGTCTTTGTGATAATAATCTGAAGTCGTATCCGTTTGTCAACAGGTGGCATTTGTCAGACGAGGGTTTGTTAGAGGTGGGATCCAATTAAGTTCTTTTATTCCAGTTTTTACTTGTATTTTATGTACCTTTTATACTTGTACTCCACTATATCTCAGATATCTACTCCATGCATTTGACAACTTTACTTCGTTTTCACAAAATGTTCTTGCATGGATCCTCATATTTACCAAACACACAAAGCCATCCTGTTATTTTCACACGTCACATCCCAGCCGTTCTAATTGATTCTTTGTGAATGATTTTAAAATAAAGCCTACTTTGTCTAATGCGGGTCTGTGGGAAGCGAGGTCATATAGTCATGTCAGATAGTGTCAATATAATCAACCTACAGAGCTGTAATGGTATAAATGTAGTAGCCCACGGTCAAACATGTCCACTTTGTAAAAACCCTTCAAAAACCCTTTTATTACATGTAGACAACAGACATATTAATGTGAAATTAGCGCGTTGACTCACGGGAATCCAGGGGTTCTAGAAGCAGTAGAGTTGATAAAATGGGGATCTGAGCTAAGGTTAATGGTGTAATCCACAGATTAGGAGGAAATAGAAAGGCCCTCATTTTGTTTTGTACTGACATGGACGTGGACCACGGGACTGGACATGACGGTTTGTGAATTTTACTATTCCCAGTAGCATGTGAAGGCAGCATAAAACTTTGACACAGGACTGAATATGACGGTTTAGTGCGACTCACTGGTGTTCTGTGTCTGGATCAAGGTTATTATCGTTAACGAAAACTAACGACATGACAAAAACTAGAATTGAAAAAACATTTTCGTGAACTGAAATAAATAAAAACTATAGATAAAAGGAAAAAAAAAACCCATAACTAACTGAAACTGTAATGTGTGCTTACAAAACTAACTAAAACGGATAAACATTATGGATAAAATTCCCTTCGTTTTCGTCTTTGTCAATGTCGGATTGATACGAAAGGGATTTATTTCGCTGTAGCAATTTTAGCTGCTGGCACCATACGGCACTTCACGGTCCGTCACTTGTGTTCACTTGTGGTTTCCAGTCGTCTTCTGGTCCACACTCTACCTGGAAACATGGAGACTAAAGCAGCAGAGTCCTGTCTGGGATTTATTTGAATACGACGACAGAGAAGAAGAGAAAAGATATATAAAAAAAAAAAAAAAAAAACTAGAATTAAAACTAGAAAAGCACTCTGAGAGCGCAGACCTCCGCCAAGACAGATCCCCCCCCCCCCCCCCCCAAATCACCACCAAAATTTAATCATTTCTTCCTTGTGCCAGTATCAACATTTCCTGAAAATTTCCTGAAAATCCATCCATAACTTTTTGAGTTATCTTGCTAACAAACAAACCAACAAACCAACAAACTAGAAAAGCACTCAGAGAGAACAGACTTCCGCCAAGGCAGATCAGTGCCCCCGCCCCGATCACCACCAAAATGTAATCATTTACTTGTTCCTTGTGCCAGTATCAACATTTCCTGAAATTTTCATCCAAATCCGTCCATAACTTTTTGAGTTATCTTGCACACAGACAGACAGACAAACCAACGCTGGTAAAAACAGAACCCCCTTGGCGGAGGAAACCAGATAGAAACATACGTAAATGAAAATGTGTGGTAAATGGGATTTTCACTGTTAAATGTAAATGTCCACAGAGTCCACATTCCACAGTGGATGTGGACAATTTACAAGATAAAAGATATTGTTCTAAGCTATGAGTGGATCGAATTGGAGGCTAATCAGAGTTGTTTTGAATTTTTTATGAATTTTCGAAAATGACAGATAGGAAAATTGTAGATGTTGTGACCTTGCTGTGACCTTGAACTTTGGCCTACTTGGCCCAAAAGGTAATGGGTTGGTCCCAGGGCCTAGGCCTATCTGTGGGGAAGTAACTAATAAAAACTAGCAAACCTGCCCTAAAAACAAATTAAAACTAACTGAATTAGAGAAAAAAAAAGTCCAAACTAAATAAAACTAAAGTAGACTGAAAAATCCAGAACTATTCGAACCTTGGTTTGGATCAGTTGAACTCCGGTCCGTCTGATCAGAGTCTGCGCAGAACGGTTTGTCACAGTGTTACGGTGAAGGGGGGGTGGTCCAGAGGGTGACATTTACAGGCCGAGTCTGACCAGGGACCGGCAGAGTGGAACCGGGCCACAGTAAGAACCAGACCAACCATGTTAGTGTCTGATCACAGCCGGACCCGCTTCTCCTGTCCTGTCCCTGGTGTTTCTGTTGATCTGGAATTTTGTGTGAACATCTTGATAGAGTATGGAAAAAAGTTTGTCTCATAGTTGAATTTTAGAGTATGCTCAAAGGCACATAATCTTGTAAGATAAGGAATACATGAGGAAAAGGTATAAAAACTAGACATGATTTCACTAACAGGTCGGTACTGGAATGATTGTAGTGAAATTTGTTTGTGTGATATGAAGATTACAGAAGTGCATGGATATGTTTTGAAAACGTTTCTGTCAGTAAAACATAGTTTACTGCGAATTATGCATGCATTCATTCATTCATTTATTAAAATGAACTTTTCTACTACACACAACAGGCACGATTTAAACCAAAAAAGTAGGTACAAAGTATAAAATAGGGATGTAACTATATGAAAATTTCATATCATGGTTATTGTGACCAAAATTATCACGGTAATCATTATCGCGGTATTGTTGAAACTGTGTTCGAAATGTTTAAAAAGTACTAATACACACACTGAAATAATTGAAGCAAGTTGTATTTTGAAAAACAAAACAAAAAAACAAATAAAATAATTGGCACAATGTCCCTTCTGTTGCAGAAACATTCAAATATTAACCCTTAGTGGTCTGAGTCTATTTTGACCGTTTTTCAGTCCTTTTGATTTTGCCTTTATATACTATAGAAACAAATGTTGACTATACCCATGTTTGGGATCTGTTTTTTCAGCACAACTTCATCTCTTTCATCTGTCTATTATTTTTTCACTTTAACCTACTATGAAAACATAAAAGGCCAGAAAACACAAAAAAAAAGATAAAATCCGATTTGAAAAATGTATATAATTTATTGCATAAATAACACACAGATGCTTAACGAACCTTTTCAAAGACTTTAAAAGTGAATATTGGTTCCAAATATTAGGTATATACAATTAAAATTGTAATAAATTAAAACTATACTCAAATAATTGACATAAAAGCAGATCTTTACAAAGTCATTTTCTCTGGAAAAGTGCGGTAATCAAACACGGTTATCATGAGAATTAGAATTTAAACGGTAATAGTAAGCGTCTGCAATTTTACTGCGGTTTATCGTTATACCGGTAATCGCTACATCCCTAGTATAAAAGTACATAAAGTCAGGGTCTTGGGGGGGAAAAAAATCACAGTTTTGGAAAAAGTCTGGAGTTTTTATTTGGATAAAGAGCAAACACTGTAATGGTTTTGCACTAGTTTCTGCATGTTTTAGGAAAAGGCCTGTTTTTCTCTGCAGTTGAGGTAAATAAAAGTTAACTTCTGGATGTAAAAAGTAAAGTACAGGTCCTAAGATGATGAAAATGAATTAAGAACGTTAGCAAGTAACGCTTGGTTGTTTGGAGATTATTGGGATGTTTTTATTAGACAATAAAATCCCATCTGTCTCTTATATTTCCAGTGCACAAATACCAACTCTGAAAGTATTTAATTATTTCCACCCTGGATAAAATGCACAGTAGACAATTAAGAACACATTTGAAAGACATTTAGTTGAAATACTGCCCATAAGGAGTCAATCAGTCAGTGAGTCTGAACAGTAGGACTTTATCATGTCATAAATCACACACATGTTCAGGCTGTGGTCGGTCATTGAGCTGCTGAGGTTTCTTCACTAGATGGAGCCAGAGTCCAAAGTAGATCCATGCATCGCTGTGATCATTGGAGACACATGAAGAGAATACTGATGTAGAGGACGACACATTATCTGTGTGTATGTGTGCGAGAGTGAGTTTTTTTTCTTTCGTTTTTTTTTTTTTTTCCTTACGTTGATGTTTTTTTTCGTGTTAAATCCAGCCTCTCCACTCCAGATTCCTCCTCTCCTGAGTGCAACCCCTATTAACATCATCCCGCTCCCCTTTTCTCTGTGTTCTATTCAGGAAGCACTCACGCACACCTCCTGCCTCCAGAGAAAAAGCTGAAAATAACAGCACAAACAGAGACACAGCCAGGCTGGAGTGAATAGGGAGGATGATGCAGCGTGGAGAGCTTTCATTAGGACGCATCGCACTGAAAACATTAGTACGTTCGCCTGTTTTAACAAGCTCCTGAGGGGGCATTGTTCTAAGCATCCAGTCTTTAAAAGGCTCTACAAAGCCTACTGTACCTCACTGTACAGCAGGTCGCTGCTGATGCCGAGCAGGAAACTGGGTCATATTGATCGTCTGTATGTTTGATTGAATGTGTGGTCTGCACAGAACCCGCTGATAAACTCCACCGCACTTGGGGAAGTTGTTTGCTGCTTGTGATTTTTCTTCTTTTGAGGCCATCGTGGTAGCTTTGGGTGTAATTAAAGCTTCTTTTGGTAGGAGTCGTCCTCAGCGACAGATGGATTGAGTTATTTTAAGGGTTAGTTTGGCTTTTTTCAAGTTAAGTTGTTATATTAATAATCAGTGGGAGGGTTTTCATCCAAGTAAATTGCAAATTTTAATGGACTTGTGAGAAAATCTGTCAAAGAAAATGCACATTTATGCAGGTTTTCATCCGTTACTGTTCAAGCTTCTACTTTGTTTCTATTTTTCACACACATTTTGGTTATATAATATTAATTCTGTCAAATGAGTTTGTTCTAATTTGGTATAGGCCTATTTTGTTCACTCTTCTGGGTTGAAGTCTAAGGACAGGAGTGAGTATTTAAAATGTAATAATAATAATAATAATAATAATAATAACAATAATAATAATAATAACAATAAAAATAAATATAAATGTTATTATGTTCAGTTATTTGATGATGAGAATGGGGGCGGGATTAAATAAGTTTTTCTTCTTCCCTCTCCTTTGCAAGTACAGATGAATGATTTTTTTTTTAAATTTTGAATTTGCATGTATTCTGTAAATGCTCAAAATAAACCAACACAACCAACCAACACAATCAACCAACCAACCAACCAACCAACCAACCAACTAACCCAAACAACCCACCCACCCAAAACAAAAACAACCAACCCAAAACAAAAACAAAAACAACCCAAAACAAAAACAACCCTAAACAAACTGTCTATTTTGACAGGTTTGGTCCTGTCCTGGTGCTTTATAGCCAAGAAGGAAGCCTTTTACTGTGAGAAATTATAAGAAATTACCACCTGAATAGTTATAACATAGTGCATTTTGTTGTAATTGTCAGTATGAGCACGACAATGGCCTCAGAGTAGAAGTCAGTTGAAATGTTTGTTGTATTTATATTTTCACTACATTATCTCAGACATTGAACCGAAGTCATTGAATTGTTCTATGGTTTGTTCTCTATCGGTTACTGTCTTTGTGTTATTATGTGGTTCATTGAGGCAGTAGAAGATCACCAACTCCTGTGTTATGTTGTGTAAAATATTTTCTTAAAGGGCTCATATTTATCTAAACCCACTTTTATTAGTCTTTGGTTCATTTATTTGTGTATTTGGACCCTAATAGTTTAAAAAGTTTGAATTTGAACCCTCCAGGTGTTACAAAGTTATGTTTCTAGTCATTTTGGTAAAAATCGAGTGGATTTCTACAACCTGTTTGTTACATTTTTTAACTAGTTACATCACAACATTTGCACATATAAGGTCAAGACTTCCGATGAACATTTCTCAGAGTACGACATAATTGATTGTCAGCAGCAGCGGTTGTTGTAAAAACTGAAAATATGTCCAAACTTTGAGCCGATTACCTAAAATGTTCAGTTGTTGGTTGAACGGGACAGAGCAGCACAGCCAATAACCTGGAGGGGGCGGGGCCGGAAGTGTCTCATGTGCATTTAAAGGGCCAGCGCTCCAAATGACCTTTCTGGTGTCATTACTCAGAAATAGGGTTGAAGATGGACCTGTGGAGTTGAATGAATGAAGAATTCAGACCCAAGCAGAGCGTTTACAGTTTATGTAGACCACAGGGAAATGTTTAAAAATGCATGATTCCATTTAAAAAAGCAAAATATCACTCCTTTAAAGTATCTTTAAAAGTTGGCCCTACATTCCTGTAGCTTAAATTCGTCCTTAAAACCAATATTTTTAGTGAAACCCTGACCTTTACTCCACTCGTACACAAGAGATTTTAATTGACACTTTACAATTCACCGAGCAAATTATCAGAACTCTTGTTATGTCCGACCCTCCGGCTGAAGACCCACTGTTAGCTCGGACGCACGCACGGTATTACATAAACTAACAAACTAATTGCCATGACATTGACTGAGCCCATTTAATTTTATTAAGCGCCTGTCCTCTCCTAAACGTTCCCATGTCCTTTTGTTCCACCCTCAAAACTCATTCACTGTGTTATTATAAATATCTTTGGCTAGTTTGTAGGGTTGCAACCTGAGTGTGAAGTATTCCATTCAGATACAGATACAGTGGTGGAAGAAAGTTTTTGGAAACTCCGTGTATTTGTTATGCACTATATGGACAAAAGTATTGGGACACGTTGAATTCAGGTGTTTCTTTTTTAACAGAGGTCTGGGATACAAAACTGTAATCATAAATGTCATAATATAGTTTTATATTGTAATGAATATCATTGCACTACATTGGTTAGTTTAGTTTAAATTGTTATCTTTACTTCTAAAATGCCTCAAAGATGGTTTTTACTTAATTTCTCTCAACACTGATGCTTTGTTTTTTTTAAAATCCATAACTGTGATTTTAAATGTTCTAAATGATTACAATTTTTGTCCTCTGTAAATAACTAAAAATGTAAATTTTACAGTCTAAAGAGCCATTTTAGAACTGAAATAGAAAAAAAAAAAAAACTGTCTGAAGCCAAAAGATGTCTCTATATGTTTTACCTCAGAGTGACTGTTTAGGATTAGTTTGTACAGAATATGTCAAGGATAAAGCAAAGTTTTTGTGCATTAAATTTACAGAACCACAAAGAAATGACTGAACTACGCTAAAGAAAACTGACTTTTGTTGTAAATGTTTGTGCAGCAAAAATTGACTGGTATATGAAGCAAATGTAAACAGATGAATACCTTTTTGTCAGTCTACTTTTACTACTACTAGTACTATTTTTTAATTCAGAACCTCCCGGCTCTTTTGTAAACACATGGTTTGTTTCTGGTGGATGACACTAAGAAACTGTTCACCGTAATGCAAGAGATTCAGGTGAATAATGACACAGACTTACAGATTCATGATACTGAGGATATGACTGAGGTTTGACTGATTTGATGAAAAATTGGTCATGAAAGTCTCCTGCACCTTTAAGGAATTAGTTTAGTTTTTTTATTGTTTATACTAAATAAAGAAATCATTTGCATTTGTTTGTGTCTCTGATGCCGGCACACTTTCTGATACGCAAAAAAGATGTGAGGTGTAACATTTTAAGGGTGTCTGAAAACTTTTTTATGCTACTGTACGTGATAGATACTGTGTGTTTATGAAGCAACTAGTGCAGGCATGTCCAAAGTCCGGCCCGGGGGCCAATCACGGCCCGCGGTCAGATTTTATACGGCCCACAGCTTCGGTTTTATATTATATTATTTATGGCCCGTTTGGACTGTTGAACCGAGTACATGAATCATAAAAGGTTCCAAATGCAGTTCCTCCTTTCACCTCATGGTGGCAGCACCACTCTAACTCTATCTGGCTCTGTGACCTTGCCGTGAACCCTTTTCGCTAATTTCTAAAAAAAAAACCGAAAGTTGACAGTGAGGGCTGCCGCTTCCAGGAGAGATGGGAATTACAAATTTTTTTCACTGAAAATCGAGGTGATTGTGTTTGCCTAATTTGTCAAGAGACTGTTGCCTTGTTTAGGGAATTCAACGTAAAGAGACACTAGCAGACAAAACATGCTAACACATACGACAAGCTAGCAGGGAGTGAGCGTTCGGAAAAAGTGAAGCAAATTCAAGCTGCTTTAAACTCACAACAGTGACTCTTCATGTGAACCTGTGAGTTCAGTGAATTCACCACCAAGGCAGGCTGCCAAGTTGCCAGGTTAGTTGCCTCTAACTGCTGGTGTTATGTACTTGTACAGGGGTTGGACAAAATAATGGAAACATCTTGAAAAATCAACAAAATATAATTTAATATGGTGTAGGTCCGCCTTTTGCGGCAATTACAGCCTCAATTCTCCGAGGTATTGATTCATACAACTTGTGAATTGTTTCCAAAGGAATTTTCAGCCATTCTTCAGTTAGAATACCCTCCAACTCTTTTAGAGACGATGGCAGTGGAAGTCAACGTCTTACTTGAATCTCTAAAACTGACCATAAATGCTCAATAATGTTGAGGTCTGGGGACTGTGCCGGCCATACCAGATGCTCAACTTCATTAGAATGTTCCTCATGCCGTTCTTTAACAGTTCTAGCTGTATGGATTGGGGCATTATCATCTTGAGGTGAAGGTGTTTCCATTATTTTGTCCAACCCCTGTAGATGTGACACAAAATATTACTTTCTGAATGATTTTGTGAAAGACAAGAGTAAGAGTCATGTTTTCATCTTAAATGTTAACAGACTTTGCATTACTGAGTAATATATGAGTAATGATTACTCACATAAGTCATGTTTAAAATGAATGTGGGGTTAAGATTTTTATTAACTTCTTGGACATTTAAGATACTCCACACAGTTTGTTCTATGTTATCTGACTCCAGATGTGAAAGGAAGGCAGAAATGTTTTGTTTTTTTAAATTTGTTCATACCTGAGTGGCTTAGATTTGGTTACATTGCCATTTTAAAAAAAATGATATTTTGACAATGAAAATAAAGTTGTTTTTAAAATTATCGCTTTTATATGTAATTTTTACTGTTTAAAAAACGTCCGAAGGGACCACTGGCCCCTGTCAGTCTCCACATTATCAGATCTGGCCCTCTTTAAAAAAAGTTTGGACACCCCTGAACTAGTGTAAAAAACGATGGATATTCTAACTCTTAATAAACTGCTTCATTTAAATGTATTTACAGGGTGGGGAAGCAAAATTTACAATATTTTGAGGCAGGGATTGAAAGACAGTGTAGTTAGTTACGACCAGTTAGTTTATTGAAAGTCATGAGAATTTATTTGCCACAAGAAAATGTCCATAATAGAAAATGTTTTTATTCTATGTGTCCTCCTTCTTTCTCAATAACTGCCTTCACACGCTTCCTGAAACTTGCGCAGGTGTTCCTCAAATATTGGGGTGACAACTTCTCCCATTCTTCTTTAATAGTATCTTCCAGACTTTCTGGTAATAGTTTTGCTCATAGTCATTCTCTTCTTTCCATTATAAACAGTCTTTATGGACACTCCAACTATTTTGGAAATCTCCTTTGGTGTGACGAGTGCATTCAGCAAATCACACACTCTTTGACGTTTGCTTTCCTGATTACTCATATGGGCAAAAGTTTGTGAAAAGGTATGGATAATAGTGTTAGGTATGATTATGACATCAATATATGTTTGGGTTCAAAACAATTGACATAGTGCCTGCTGAGAAAAAACAACTAAATGTTCAGTGTAAGTTTTGCTTCCCCACCCTGTATAATGAACACTGAGGGAGGATTAACCTACAAAAGACAAGGTTTTACTGTATAAAAAGTGAAAGTTTCTTCTTCTACCCTGTTGTTTTGCAACCATTTGCGTCAGGAAAGTTTTGATGGCTCTTTGATCACGCTGGCAGGAAAACTCAGCATGCCTGGTATCTTTGTTAAAGTGAATTGCAGATGAATCAGACTCATGCATGAATCATACATCAATAACGGCCTAATTTTACACATGACCTGTGATGATGATGATGATGATGCACAAAAATGGAAATGCACCTTGCCAAACGTTTAGAAACCCCTCAGAACATCACAGACATGTTCTCAGGGGCGCTCCAGTCTTGATAAGATGAGTCGGTACTTTCCGCCCCGGTTGAAACCGCCGCTAACCCCTCAGTTTAGTGATTCCTCTGTGTTTATATCATTTGCTGTGAGTTTAATGTCACACTTTTAGTCTCAGTGCAGAAACTCCTTCTATAACAGGGAGCGTGTCACCTCTCATCCATCCCTGCCTCCTTCTAACCGTCTCCTGGGCCGAGTCGAAGAGGTGAACATGACTTTTTATAGCAATAGACGGCACGGAGGCCCCGGGGGTGATGTTCTCTGTTTGACTTATGCTCTGCCCCCTCACCTGAATAAGGAGAGGAGGCGAGGTGATGCTCCGGTGAGCACGGCAAAAAATGAGGCCAGCTCACAGTATGAGTTAGGCCATTAGTCTGTCTTTAACTCGGTCGGTCTGGAGTGTGCATGAGTGTATGACATGTGGAAACTCTACTGTAATGTGTCCTGCCAGGATACGAATATGGAAGAGCGCATATTAGCTGTTCTAGCCTTAAGATTTATTAGTGCCGATAACTTTAGTACGCACCATTGTGAACTGTACTCCAAACTGAGGTGGCTCCCTCTCCCTCTCTCTCTCTTTAACCCTTTCATGTACAGTGGTCACTCCAGTGGACAGTTCTTCTCCAGCTGTTCTCTTGTATATTCATGGGTTTTGTTGTTTTAGTTCCATATCAGCCAACACCGTGGACACTTATATATCATCCAATACACTGCAATTCATACCATTACTGTGACTTTCCTGTTCGTTGGTCTAAATCAGGGGTGTCAAACATATGGCCCGGGGGTCAAATGCGGCCCGCCAAAGGGTCCAGTTCGGCCCCTGGGATGTTTTTGCCAAGTGCAAAAATTCCACATTCTTGAATTGAATTAAGCAAAAAAAAAAATGTTGCTTGAATTAAGGAAAAAATCTTGAATTAAACCAAAAAAAAAATCTTCAATTAAGTAAAAAAAAAATCCTCAATTAAGTAAAAGAAATCTTCAGTTAAGAAAAAAAAAATCTTGAATTAAGCCAAAAAAAATCTTGAATTAAGTAAAAAAAAAAAAATTCAATTAAGCCAAAAAAAAATCTCAAATTTAGCAAAAAATCATGAATTAAGCCAAAAAATCTTCAAGTAAAAAAAAAAAAAATTCAACTAAGCAAAAAAAAATCTTCAATTAAGTAAAAAAAAATTATTCAATTAAGCCAAAAAAAATCTCAAATTTAGCAAAAAATCATGAATTAAGCAAAAAAAAAAAATCTTCAATTAAGCAAAAAAATCTTCAATTAAGCCAAAAAAAATCTTTAGTTAAGTAAAAAAAATCTTCAATTAAGCCAAAAAAATCTCAAATTTAGCAAAAAGTCATGAATTAAGCCAAAAAAAAAAAAAATCTTCAATTAAGTAAAAAAAAATGTTCAATTAAGCAAAAAAAATCTTCAATTAAGCCAAAAAAAATCTTCAATTAAGTTAAAAAAAATCTTGAATTAAGCCAAAAACATCTCAAATTTAGCAAAAAATCATGAATTAAGCAAAAAAAAATCTTCAATTAAGTAAAAAAAAAATCTTCAATTAAGCAAAAAAAAAATCTTCAGTTAAGCAAAAGAATCTTCAATTAAGTTAAAAAAAAAATCTTGAATTAAGCCAAAAAAAAAAATCTTCAATTAAGCCAAAAAACCCTAGAATTAACAACTTAATTTTTTTGTTTGTTTTAGTGCAAAAAAATAACATTAAATTATGAAAATATTTACATTTACAAACTATCCTGTAACAATAAAATGTGAATAACCTGAACAAATATGAACAACCTGAAATGTCTAAAGAAAATTAAGCACAATTTTAATAATTTTTCTTCCTGTTCCTCAGTGTTTAGTGTCTTTGTAGATCTGATCCATAATGCACATGTAGAAATGATAAGCTGAGGAATAATATTGTTAAAATTGCGCTAAATTTTCTTATGTTTTTTAATTTAAATTTCAGTTTTTTCAGTTTTTCTTTTTGATTGTTTGTTTTTGGATAGTTTATAAAAGTAAGTATTTTCATAATTTAATGTTTGTTTTTTTTACACTAAAACAAAGACAAAAATTTGGAGTTGTCATTATTTATAGGTTAATATGTTATTATTTTTCTGGTCCAGCCCACTGCAGATCAAATTTAGCTGAATATGGAACTGAACTAAAATGACTTTGACACCCCTGGTCTAAATCAATTGCTAATTGTTATTAGACTGTAATTAACAGAGTTTTTTTGTAGCTTACCAGCCGACAGGCCATAAGCTAGTGTCGTCGTGCGGTGTCCGTTGGCGTCGTCTCTCGTCCGTTACAAAACTTTCAATCGTCTTCTTCTCCGAAACTACAATTCTGATTGACTTCAAACTTGGTATACAGCTTCTTTATGATGATTTCAACAAAAGTTAGTGGAATTATTTGGATCTGGATCTGATTCTGGATTTGGTGCCACTTTGAAAAATGTCCCCGTTATAAGAGACAGGAAGTGGATGGATGTAATAACTCAGTAAATATAAATGATATCCAGTGTAAATTTCTCCAGTCCAGCCCTGATGGGGAGATGACCCAAACATAATGTCCACATGCTGATCAGGATCTTCTTCTGGATCTGGAACTGACACAAAATTTAACATTGGCTCTTATGGGGAAAACATTTCAATGGTCATTTTCTCTGAAACTCCAGTTCTGATTGACTTCAAACTTGGTATACAGCTTCTGTATGATGATGTCAACACAAGGGATTGAAATTATTTCGATCCGGGTCTGATTCTGGATTTGGTGCAACTTTGAAAAATGTTCCCATGATAACAGATAGGAAGTGGATTGATCCAATAAATCAGTATCAATGATATCAAGTTGGAATTTGAATTTTTTACAGATCTGATTGGAATATGAGCAAAACATGGACTATATCTGTAATAGAATAAATACACAGAACTCAGTGATAATAAATGGCATCTGCATACATTTCCCAAAGCTTTTAATTTGGCCGCTAAGATACAGGACCATTGGTCCTGTTTTATTTTTTTTTGCATGTTATCTGAGTGAGTAATAACTAGTATTATAGTCTGTTCAAATGGGAGAAAACATTAGATTAGCAGCATTAACCTCCTGAGACCCAGGAAAGTGAAAATTTTAGCTTTTTCCCATTAAACAATTGTCTTGCTTGGAAACCGCATTTTTTGTTTGTTTGTTGTTTGTTTGTTTTTTCAGATACATTTTTGAAAATTATTGTATTTATTTATTTTTTAATGGAATGTCCTTTGCAATGGACAGCTTTTTTTTTTTTTTTTTTTTTTTTTTTTTTTTTATCGGCTCGGACAGCTTTTTTTAAGTGAAACTGTCACACTTTTGTCCCCTACAGTAGACAAAAATGCATTGCTGGGTGTCAGGAGGATAAAAATGTGTTTATTTCATAGTTTTCACACAGTATGTCAGTAAATGCATGTTTCTTTACTTCAAAAATTAAACTCATCGTGTTCAGCTGAGTGGACATTTTTGTAGTGCCATGAAAAATAGGTTCATTAAAAAAAAAAATTCAATAACATTGGGGTTTTTTTCTGCCTAAAGAGGAATAAAAACACTCAGGAAAAATAATCTTGATTATGGTTCTCATTATTCATGCATGAAAGGGTTAAGGTCTCATAAAAAGTGGGTTTTATTTATTTATAATGCATTTATCATTAGTTTATCGGGCATTACTATCTCTGATAAGGGTACGCATATAACCATATAATCTAATTATTTTATTACATTGCAACTGCCATCTGTTTTTACTGATCTTGGAAAACATTGTAGTCATTGTGCAGCTGCAACATGGAACAGCAGCAGAAAAAGCTTCATATGACATTTTTTCTATATTTTGGGCAATTCAAATTTTTATATTCATTGTACAGTATTTTACAGCTAGTTGTTCATATTTCAGGTACTAAAACTGTTATATTTTTGTTCATTTTAATTGTTTAATTATATCCCTGAAATTGAGTTTCTGAGATATGGTTTTACCCCGACCACCACCACCGGACATCCTTTGTGTGAATGTCATTTCTTCTCCCTTGATACCCAACACAGTGGACCCCTAGTGGAAGAACTCTGTGGAGTTCAGCTTCTCTATGAGTGTTAGAAATCCAAATGGGGGCGCTTCAGTTGAAAATCAGTTTTTTGGACATATATCAAGCAATAGTAGGCCGATGCAGATGAAATTTGGTTCATATTGATCGTCTTACAAATGTCCGTTTTTTGTCTACCATTCAGAGTTCATTTGGTGTCATTTTCATTCACTAGGTGGAGTTTTGTGGGAAAAACTGGTTCTGTGACCATTATTCTGGAACTGTCAGGTCGATGTAACTTAAACTGAGTTCAAATCGATTGTCTAACTATTCTCTTTCTTCACGCCACTACCTTGAGTTTACATGATGTTATATTTTAACACCAGGTGGTGTGTTTTTTCCAAATGGTTGGGGGAGCAGAAGACTGGGGGGGTTCCAGGGATATACCTTTGCTGTCGCCCCTGACAGTGTCAAGGTTATAATAGTTTTGGATTTTTCATTATAGTTTAGTTTTAGTTAGTTTTGACTTTTTTTCTCTAATTCAGTTAGTTTTAATTAGTTTTTACAGCAGTGTTACGCCCTAGTCTAGGAGTAAAAAAAGGCATAACATAAAATGACTCCCCACTCGATTCCCACTCCCAAGGAAGACCGTGACAAATAATGTTAAATTAAAACCGAGCAGCAGTTTAATTAATGTAGGGTGAGCAGTGACAAAAATAACAAACAAAACCAACTCAAACACTCTGTGCTTCCCTAAAAAAAATAAAAGAACAAAAATACACAGGACTAACCTGGCCTCCTAACTCAAAAACAGGAGAAAATGTGATGAAAATACTTCTCACCCTAAACAAGTGCTGCGGTGTCCATAAACTATTTACAATGTGCATAAATACAGAATTCAAAATGTCGAAACTCTCTCTTTCTCTAATGATGTGAAACTGGCGGCGTTAGTTGGGAGCAGGATGAGGAGCGGGGCTGGGTTGTCGACAGGCGGTTTTAAAGGCGGACTCCGTCTTCCTCCACCAGTTAGCGGCCCGTGCGCTCCAGGCTGGCCAATCCCCAGGACGCACGTTCCACCAATCCAATACAGCCACCTGGACTGAAACACACAAACATATATAGACAAATACACCACTGGCCCTCTACAGGCCAGGGGGGGATAACAGGACAAATTACAGATACACATATATGACCTCAGGGTTGTAACAAGCAGGTTTGCTAGTCTTTATTAGTTTTCATTATTTTCTAAATGCTTAGTTTTAGTTTAGTTTTAGGTTTTTTTAAAAATATCTTTTATCTTCTTCGCCGTCAAATTCAAATAAATCCCAGACAGGACTCTGCTGCTTTCTCCCAACTTTAGTCTCCGTGTTTCCAGTTAGAGTGGGGACCAGAAGACGACTCTAAACGACAAGTGACTAGAAGTGACGGACCGTTAAATATCATATGGTGCCAGCAGCTAAAGTTGCTTGAGGGAAATAAATTGATTTCACATCTGACGGTGACAAAGACGAAAACTAAGGGAATTTTGTCCATAATATTTATACGTTTTAGTTAGTTTTTTAAGCACACAATACCGTTTCAGTTAGTTATCGATTTTTTCTTTTAATTATAGTTTTTATTTATTTCAGTTAACGAAAATGTTGTTACAATTCTAGTTTTCGTCATTTCGTTAGTTTTCGTTAACGATAATAACCTTGGACAGTGTAAGCCTGGTTGTGTCATTGTTTTCTTTGTTTGACCTTTTTCACCACTGGTTATCCATGTTTCAATTTTGCATTAGGTTTTCTGTTGTTGAAATGGCAATGTTTCTTCTACATGGGTGAGTTTGATTATGAGACATATGAAACTATAAAGTTATTATGTAGTGTTTTTTATTGTTGCTAATTTGCGGTTTATTGATCCATGGCTCAGACTAAACTGTGACAGTTCTGACCTTGTTTGAGAGGTGATTTGTGGTTGTACTGTGGCTAAAACAGAGCTCAACGAACAGAGCTATAATGTAAACTATCAGCTGATGCAGCAGGCGAAGATTAAAAGACAGTGTTATTTAGAGCAACTGTCAAAATAAATGTCTATGACAGGGGTGTCCAAACTTTTTTTAAAGAGGGCCAGATCTGATAATGTGGAGACTGACAGGGGCCAGTGGTCCCTTCGGACGTTTTTTAAACAGTAAAAATTACATATAAAAGCGATAATTTTAAAAACAACTTTATTTTCATTGTCAAAATATCATTTTTTTTAAAATGGCAATGTAACCAAATCTAAGCCACTCAGGTATGAACAAATTTAAAAAAAACAAAACATTTCTGCCTTCCTTTCACATCTGGAGTCAGATAACATAGAACAAACTGTGTGGAGTATCTTAAATGTCCAAGAAGTTAATAAAAATCTTAACCCCACATTCATTTTAAACATGACTTATGTGAGTAATCATTACTCATATATTACTCAGTAATGCAAAGTCTGTTAACATTTAAGATGAAAACATGACTCTTACTCTTGTCTTTCACAAAATCATTCAGAAAGTAATATTTTGTGTCACATCTACAGGGGTTGGACAAAATAATGGAAACACCTTCACCTCAAGATGATAATGCCCCAATCCATACAGCTAGAACTGTTAAAGAACGGCATGAGGAACATTCTAATGAAGTTGAGCATCTGGTATGGCCGGCACAGTCCCCAGACCTCAACATTATTGAGCATTTATGGTCAGTTTTAGAGATTCAAGTAAGACGTTGACTTCCACTGCCATCGTCTCTAAAAGAGTTGGAGGGTATTCTAACTGAAGAATGGCTGAAAATTCCTTTGGAAACAATTCACAAGTTGTATGAATCAATACCTCGGAGAATTGAGGCTGTAATTGCCGCAAAAGGCGGACCTACACCATATTAAATTATATTTTGTTGATTTTTCAAGATGTTTCCATTATTTTGTCCAACCCCTGTACAAGTACATAACACCAGCAGTTAGAGGCAACTAACCTGGCAACTTGGCAGCCTGCCTTGGTAGTGAATTCACTGAACTCACAGGTTCACATGAAGAGTCACTGTTGTGAGTTTAAAGCAGCTTGAATTTGCTTCACTTTTTCCGAACGCTCACTCCCTGCTAGCTTGTCGTATGTGTTAGCATGTTTTGTCTGCTAGTGTCTCTTTACGTTGAATTCCCTAAACAAGGCAACAGTCTCTTGACAAATTAGGCAAACACAATCACCTCGATTTTCAGTGAAAAAAATTTGTAATTCCCATCTCTCCTGGAAGCGGCAGCCCTCACTGTCAACTTTCGGTTTTTTTTTTAGAAATTAGCGAAAAGGGTTCACGGCAAGGTCACAGAGCCAGATAGAGTTAGAGTGGTGCTGCCACCATGAGGTGAAAGGAGGAACTGCATTTGGAACCTTTTATGATTCATGTACTCGGTTCAACAGTCCAAACGGGCCATAAATAATATAATATAAAACCGAAGCTGTGGGCCGTATAAAATCTGACCGCGGGCCGTGATTGGCCCCCGGGCCGGACTTTGGACATGCCTGGTCTATGAGTTTTAGTTTGAAGAAGAAAACTTGATGGTACCATAATACAAATGTGTGGAAGCAATTATCTTTATATGTTATTCAGTGAGTGATACAGTCTGTGGATACATAGCGCTGGTTCATTGGTGGTTTTGGTAAAACTAAGTATGTTCTGGTACCAGACTGCCCCCTGCTGGTGAGAGTTTGGAACATCAATACTACATCGAACCACTTTAAGTGGTCGAAATGATTTGACGTTACTGTCATATACAGGGGTTGGACAAAATAATGGAAACACCTTCACCTCAAGATGATAATGCCCCAATCCATACAGCTAGAACTGTTAAAGAATGGCATGAGGAACATTCTAATGAAGTTGAGCATCTGGTATGGCCGGCACAGTCCCCAGACCTCAACATTATTGAGCATTTATGGTCAGTTTTAGAGATTCAAGTAAGACGTCGATTTCCACCGCCATCGTCTCTAAAAGAGTTGGAGGGTATTCTAACTGAAGAATGGCTGAAAATTCCTTTGGAAACAATTCACAAGTTGTATGAATCAATACCTCGGAGAATTGAGGCTGTAATTGCCGCAAAAGGCGGACCTACACCATATTAAATTATATTTTGTTGATTTTTTAAGGTGTTTCCATTATTTTGTCCAACCCCTGTATATTTGTGTATCAGTGGCGGCTGCTCGTCTTTCAGACAGGGGAAGCTCATTGTCGGCTTGCATCAAAAAAAATTGTCAAGTTATTTAAACATACAGGGTGAGTCAGAAAAAACGCTCTTTTCATTTAAAGAAATTGTACCACTGAAATGGAAATGCTTATTTTTCTTTTGATTATACAGTCATATTGATGTGGTTATTGAGCATGTCTGGCGATTGAATCATTGATTTATGGCATAGCATAACAGAGGGAATGTCCATTGTTTATTGTGCACCGAAATATCTGCCAACACAGTTTATGCCACCGTGAATGAAATTGAAATTGTCAACCATTACAGCATGTTTACTCGCCATCAAAATGTTTTGTCTCAACGAAGTCGTCCGGCACGACCTTCAACCTGGCTACCATTCAGATTGATGCAAATCTGTGCTCGTTGTCGCATCTCTAACACAGCTCTTCTCGCCATTCGTGTTCGTCGTAGGGCTTGGATTTCAGCCGTGATGCGATTTCGCAGTTCCTGAAGAGTTTGTGGAACAGTCTGATACACACGGTTTTTAAGATACCCCCACAAGAAAAAGGGAAGCGGTCTTGAAACTGCCGGATGGTTTCTTGGACGCTACCAGTTTCGCAGAATTTTGTCACCATGAAAGCTCGCTGCACATCCGTAAACTGTGGTCTTGCCATGATGAAAACTCCCTGGGCACTGTCATGTAGGCCTATGTCCTGAGTGTGAAAGCAAAGCCCCGACTCCTGTAATTGTTGTCAATTTCAAGTTTGTTCACTGTGGCATACATTGTGTTGGCAGGTATTTCAGTGCCCAATAAACAATGGACCTTCTCTCTCTTATGCAATGCAATAAATCTATGACTACATCACCAGACATGCTCAATAACCACATCAATATGACTGTATGGTCAAAAGAAAAATCAGTGTTTCCGTTTTAGCAGTACAATTTCTTTAAATGGAAAGAGCATTTTTTCTGACTCACCCTGTACATTCGGCCCTCCGTTCCTTTTTAAGAAAATGCTCAGTGACCTTATCGTACCAAGTAGGCGTCTTTTCCAGGGACTGGACCAGTGTCCTCTGAATGTCCAGCAGAGCTGGTCTGCTCAGACGGCCTTGGCCCAGTGTGTTGTGGGTGTAAGACTTCAGCCTTTTTAAACCAGAGATGCTCCTTTCACTCTGACCTAGCTGACAGTTTGATTTAACTATCTACAAAATGATATTCAACTCGAACAAGAAATGATTGAATTATGAAACTGAAACAAGAAAACGCTGAAATTATGTTAAATTGAAACAAGGAAGTCCAATGAGTGTGTTTTTTCAAATCACACACTCTTTGACGTTTGCTTTCCTGATTACTCATATGGGCAAAAGTTTGTGAAAAGGTATGGATAATAGTGTTAGGTATGATTATGACATCAATATATGTTTGGTTTCAAAACAATTGACGTAGTGCCTGCTGAGAAAAAACAACTAAATGTTCATTGTAAATTTTGCTTCCCCACCCTGTATTTACAGTGCAAGAAATGAACGAGTAATTTCGTAGTGGTTTCTCTCTCTTTCCCAGCAGAATGTGTGACGGTATTAAACTGAACTGTGTCAGTGAAGGAGCAGATCTGAAAACAGCTGTCAATCAAATGGGATTCAGCCTTTCGACCGATCCTCCAATCAGCACGTGGGATTCTGGCGTCCAGCCCGGCCGAGCTCCGCCCACAGCTCCATTCACCCCCAGAGACGCCTGGCGTCCGGGGGCGGGACAACATTGTGGCATTTATCCAATTAGCGTCCAGTTTTGAGGCGATGAAAAAACCAGTTCCACTCAGTCCCATTGAAGCCCAGAGACGGACACAGTCTACGGACAAATGCACTGAGCAGAGATGGAGGAGAAAACACAGACACGGGAATGGAGGAGAAGTGAACAACATCACGTCCGTTGATTTGTGATAAAGCTGATTCTGAACGAACTCGTCTGTGAGATGAATGTGTTCTAACACATTTGTAGTCAATAAAATGTCAACACAACCGAACAGATTTAACCATTTAATTTTCGTAATTTTAGGGGAAGCCGGGCTTCCACTGCAGTCTGAGAGAAATCACCACTGGTGTGTATAGTAAGTTGTTAGTCAAATGTTACCGCTATGTGTCATATTTGTCTTTCTGAACAGAAGACGAGGAAAGAAAACATCTTTCCGTGCATGTTTGTTTTTCACTTCCCACCATATTCAGGTTTGTGATAGAAAACCGACTTCAAAGCGGAGATAAGTGAAGAGAATAAATATGGAGGCAGATAGAGGGAGGAAAGGGTTGAGAGAGGGAGGGTGAGATGAACCTGTGTCAGTCGCTGATTGTACATCTGAGCACGTTCCTCCCCGTTTCCATCCAGTGCATTTCCCAGAATAGAGCATGCAGGCTATTAAAGAGATGGGGCAACAAGAATAAGGAATAATGAGCAGCAGGTTGGATGACGTTAAGCGTACACTGGTGTCTGGTAAACACAAATCCACAGATGGAGCGTATTGACACAAAATCCAATATGTTTCCAATGGAGAAGCACTTAGTGTACGCCGTTAGCAGGTCATGTGTTTTTCACCGTGGTCACCTCCAGCGGGACTTAAACCTCTAACCAGACTCAATTAGCGCAGCCTAGACGTGAGAATGCGCTTCATCTGTTGTTTTGGGTTTTGGTCGTCTTCATCTTAACAGTAGTTAGAGTTTTGTGCTCAAATGGCGAGGGTTAAAATCAAATCAGCCAGCCTCTCTTATCTCGGTTATAGGGCTGGGGTGGCGGCGGACTGGAGGGCAGCGCCTTGTCGCTTTCCAGCAGCGGTGCTATGATACCTGGGTAATTACTGTATAGGGCTTACACACATCACTGAGCAGTAACCAGGCAACCGGCCAGCCTGCTACAGAAACAGACAGAGACTTTCTTTCAGAGTCACGGGTCTGTCTGTTCTAATCTACTCATTTCAGAACAGCTGAGCCGGTCTGAACTGTGTCTGCTCACAAAAGCCAAAAAATGAAGGCAGGTATGATCGCAGTATAATGACAAACACAACAGGATGAAGGTCTTTTTTATTTCAGGCTGCAACAGACACTACTGTACTGCACTATAAGGGCTGTGTAGTTTCTGTTGCTACTGTCCTTAACTGTGCTAAATGGACACCAGACAGGATGCTGTAATCTTATTTGGATCAATAAAACTGAACTGAACTCAACTATTGTGCAGCGAACATGGTCTGTGCAAAGGGACCGTATGGAAAAGCCTTCATTGTTTAAGATTCATACTCAACAAAAAAAAAAACTGCTTCGTCATATTTAATTATTTTTCTGCTCTTATTTAGAACATTTGTATACATTTACAATTTAATATATTTATTTAAAAGAAAAAAAAATTTAGGATGGAGAGTCAAAGCTATTATCCTTCCTCATTACAAGCATATATTTATTCAGCTCTCCCTATTTCTAAGTTAAAGTTTAAGAACCCAGTAGTCTCTCACACAGTCACAATCTGGTCTCAGATAAGGAAGTATTATGGATGGGATACAGGGTGGGGAAGCAAAATTTACAATATTTTGAGGCAGGGATTGAAAGACAGTGTATGACCAATTAGTTTATTGAAAGTCATGAGAATTTATTTGCCACAAAAAAATGTCCATAATAGAAAATGTTTTTATTCTATGTGTCCTCCTTCTTTCTCAATAACTGCCTTCACACGCTTCCTGAAACTTGCGCAAGTGTTCCTCAAATATTGGGGTGACAACTTCTCCCATTCTTCTTTAATAGTATCTTCCAGACTTTCTGGTAATAGTTTTGCTCATAGTCATTCTCTTCTTTCCATTATAAACAGTCTTTATGGACACTCCAACTATTTTTGAAATCTCCTTTGGTGTGACGAGTGCATTCAGCAAATCACACACTCTTTGACGTTTGCTTTCCTGATTACTCATATGGGCAAAAGTTTGTGAAAAGGTATGGATAATAGTGTTAGGTATGATTATGACATCAGTATATGTTTGGTTTCAAAACAATTGACGTAGTGCCTGCTGAGAAAAAACAACTAAATGTTCAGTGTAAATTTTGCTTCCCCACCCTGTAGAAGAATGCAAGTTGTGACCCAAATGATTTTTTTTTTTCCGTAACCCTTTTTAAATGTGACCAAACCCAAGAATATCAGAATAACTTTATCCGAGTATATCTGACATTAATAAATGAGTGGTTGATCTTTAATTAATGTTTTCCAGAGCATGTGGAGTGTATTTTTTTGGTTTCATACAATTCATTTATGAAGACAAAGCAACTACTATCACGCAATGTCATATCATATTCCCACTGTTTTCTTAAAAAAGTCCAGGTGGTGACTTTTTTTGGTTGTACGGTACATACACAGCCCTACTGAACACTCCCTGGATGCTTCTTTTATTTTATAAAATGAGTGAGAAGGGTGAAAATGATCAATCAATAGAAAAACAGAATCATTATTCATATAGTAGATTTTACCAGAGCTAGAATGATCTACTCACAGCTCCCAAGTTACTGTTTAACTTTTTTTTTACTGATGCAAATCCTTTTTATTTTTTGATTTTTGATTTTTTGGCCTAAAGTTTGTGTTCATTTTTTGCAACCATTTTTAGGCCTACTGCTTTGACTTTTGCCTCATTTATTTATTTTAATTTATTTAATTTATTTGCACAAAATAAAAACAGCAATGGAAAAAACAACATTCAAACAAGTAACAAAATTGTGCAGGAGAGGTTAGAAGCCAAAAAAGAAGCCTTCTATGAATACCTCCCCCGAAATGAACAATACACAAAAAAAGAATTAAAAAATACAACTGAAATAATAAACTAAAGTAAAAACAATACAAATGTAATCCACATTACAAATCATCAAATACAAATCAAGTGATATACAGCCTTACATATTTTCATGACTTAAAGTCCTTTTCAGATGCTTTTTAAACAATGATAAAGTAGATGTTGGTTGAAGTTCAGCTCGTAGATTATTCCACAGATTTGGTCCACCATATTTCAGAGAATACTGACAGACTGAAGTTCGGCAGTATGGAAGATAAAATTTGTTTGAAAATCGTGTCGGAAAGTTGTGAATAACAGAAGACAACATAAAGAAATTGTGAAAAACTTTAGGAAGAATATGAGTTAAGTGAACATATATATACAGGGTGGGGAAGCAAAATGTACAATATTTTGAGGCAGGGATTGAAAGACAGTGTATGACCAATTAGTTTATTGAAAGTCATGAGAATTTATTTGCCACAAGAAAATTTCCATAATAGAAAATGTTTTTATTCTGTGTGTCCTCCTTCTTTCTCCATAACTGCCTTCACACGCTTCCTGAAACTTGCGCAGGTGTTCCTCAAATATTGGGGTGACAACTTCTCCCATTCTTCTTTAATAGTATCTTTAAGAAAGTCGACATTGCTGTGTGTTGTTCTATTGGTAGCATGTTCTAAAACGCCCCAAACAGCAGAATCCAGAGGGTTTAGATCTGGGCTAGAAGGCAGCCATAAATGATTCCCAAAAATTGCTTAAGTTGGATTTGCAGAAATCTTGTATTTTTCTAGCTGTGTGGGCTGGAGCACCATCCTGTGTCCATACATAATTTCCATCTGGGTAGTTTGCTTTAAGCCATGGCAATACCTGGTATCTGGATGGATTTGGTTGGATCCTTTAGGATTTTGGATTTGAGAGCTTTAATAAAAGCTTTGGTACGTTTTTTGTTGCTTCCTCCACTTCCAGACTTTCTGGTAATAGTTTTGCTCATAGTCATTCTCTTCTTTCCATTAGAAACAGTCTTTATGGACACTCCAGCTATTTCTGAAATCTCCTTTGGTGTGACGAGTGCATTCAGCAAATCACACACTCTTTGACGTTTGCTTTCCTGATTACTCATATGGGCAAAAGTTTGTGAAAAGGTATGGATAATAGTGTTAGGTATGATTATGACATCAATATATGTTTGGGTTCAAAACAATTGACGTAGTGCCTGCTGAGAAAAAACAGCTAAATGTTCAGTGTACATTTTGCTTCCCCACCCTGTACATGGAGACTGGTAAACTGGTAAACGTTCACATCAAAAACTGAGAGAAGTTTGAATTTTTTGGAAAAGCGGAGCAGATGAGTGGAGTCTCTTAGAAAAACTGATCATTCTTAAAAATTTCTTTTGAATTAAGAGAATCTTATCGAGATACGTGGGACAGGTTGCCGCCCAAACAGTACTGCAATAAATAATGTAAGGATATATTAAGCAAATAATAAAAAAGTCAAGAAACAACAATGATTTATCAATGAACCAACTCTGTTCAAAATGCCAACTGACTATGATTTTTTTACAGACAAGATTAATATGAGATTTCCAATTCAATTTTTCATCTACAATAACACCCAAAAATGTACTCATGTACTGTTTTTATAGTATTTTGTTAAACTGTGTAACGGTTGTTTCGGTGGGTATTTCACTAGGAATTGTTCCTGTGTCCACAAGAAGCAAAGTCTGTGAGGATAACAGAGAATTCAGTAGTAAATGGACAGATTTGTTTGCTTTGTTGTCTTATTGGTATGCTCTATCTGTACTGAATTTGGCAAACAACAGAAAGTATAATGTTGAAAGACTGCATAATTGTAATGGAAATGCAAAGTAAAACAGCCTCCGGCAAAGAGGCCATCTGTGGCAGAACATAAATGACTGCTCATTTAGTCTTATTAGTAATATTGATAGACTAATCTAGGCAAAATAGGCTGTGGTACCTGCATTTAAAGGGCTCAGATGTTGGATTTTTTTTCAGTTTCAGGCAGATTTTCTTTTCTTTCTGATCAAATCTGGCTTTTTACACAGTAAAGGTCGCCGGCCGTGGTATCAGACCCATCGAAGTTCGACATTCATTCTTTAATCAGTGAAGGTTCATCAGGTCGATTGTCATTACAGATAATAATTAGCCTCCGTCCTCGTCAGTGTGAAAGCTTAAATCTTCATTCTGTTAAATTAAGTCAAATTTCGTGTCCTTTTAATATCATTTCATCAAAGAGCAACACCTAATTATAAGCCATGGACGGTGATGAAAGCACCCTGGTGTGTCGCTTCCACTGGGCGTTTGTCAGATTCTCCAAGGTTATTTTCAGCAGCCCACCACACGGTAATCCCATTACTCTGTTTTTTTTAGATTATCAGATTATCTTTCACCCACTGGCAATGACAAAAGGCTCTCTGGACTCTCAGATACAGGGGAAACGTAGTATAGTAGTATTGATAGGAGGTAGTGGTTTGTGAAACCTAATTGTGTTATTAAAGAACATTACTGTGTGAAAGTCCAACATTAGGTTTGTTGGTTCAGTAAAGTTCTAACGTCCACACATATGCATTTGTCAGTCTCTGTATTGAGGTCCAGATATATGTGAAGTATGTCCGCCTAACCCTTTGGTTCAGACAATACGAGATTTATGTCATCAGTTTTCTGTTTTATGGTAGTAACAAATTTAAACAAAAGTAAGCAAAGTGAGCCACAGATTGAAAAAAATAATCAACGTAAAGCAAAAAATGAACAGAAAAAATAAACAAAATGAATTAAATGATTCATAAAATGAACAAAAATGGGGAAAAATAAACAAAATTAAGAAAATAATCAACAAAATTTAACAAAATAACCAAAACATAATAATCAATAATCAACAAAATGAACAAAATAACCAAAAAAAAAATCAAATGATCAACAAAATTTGTAAAAATAATCAAAATAATCAAGAAAATGAACAAAATATCAACAAACTGATGTCAGATGTTTCTAATTGTTTGTGCTGCTTCTTGTCATGGGGTCAGAGGTCACACTAAGTAGTGACTTTAACCTTTACAACAAACTTTGTTCAGTTTTTCTGTGCCTTTTAAGGCTGTGCACATATTTCCTATATTTTCTAATGTGTTCATATATATATATGCTCATTTCAACCTTTAATTTTCTGAAGAAAGAAAGACCTACAACTATATTTGTGGCAGCTGCTGAATTCTGTTTTCTCTACATCTAATCTTAACTTGTGATTTATCACAATTTGTTCTAATACTATCCCCTGCATTTTGCATTTTTCAGTGAAAATCAGGTATTTTCCCCAATTAATGTACTTTATTTTACTGATATTTATAGATATTCATAAACTCTAAGAGTGAATTCAAAGGTTATTATTATCAGAGCAGAGAAAACTGAAGAAAAAGTGACATTTTCTGCAAAACATATCATTAACTGAACATAAAAACAAGCATCTCTAACCACTGTCATTTGTCAAACCACATGGCTTTTACTGGTGAATCAGTGTTGCAGAAGATGACGGTGCTTATGTAAACATTGCAAAAGCAACAAAACTAGAGGTGGACTAAGACTTTCACTCAGTACTATATACAGTCTGTAGTAAAAATACTCAAAGATGCCCTAAAAGTATCATTATAAGTGAGTATCAGAATAAAGTTTTGATGTTAATCCCAAACATATTGTATTGTTTTGCAGAAATAACTATTAACCCCTCACTAGTGATTCTGCGCCATTAAAAAAACACATTTAATCCATTCATTATTATTACTTAGTGTTTTCTGCAAAATACATTAGAGCCAGTTTGTAAACGCCCTTCAACAGTCAGGTTTTTAATGACTCCACCTGTCACTGAGGCTGTTTTAATGACACATGTCGGATCAAACATGAAATAGAAAAATTAGTAGTTTCTCATCATTGACTGTGGATTGAAATGCTAATTTTCCAATTAACAGAGCAGCGGCGCCATGGTAACAGCATTAAGACCGAATACTGAGTGATGGAAATATCTGTTGCACTGTTTGTCCTCTTGATTTGTGCCAGTCTCGTCCGCGGTGCATTCAAAGACCTGCCGGCTCCTGTGCATTAGGATTATATGGGTCGGGTTAGAACGGCAACTGGGTCGAGGATTATCGTTCTCATTACTAAAAAGATAAGGCTTTGGGTGCTACCTGGAGGTAGGTGGCTTTGTCTTTAGCAGCTCAGTGGCCACGGGGATGAAAACTCCACATTAATATAAGTGCACCAAGAGCATCATGGGTAATACCACTGAAATACCATATACTGATACAGGTTATTTCACATCAGGATATCGATGCGTTTTCTGTAAAGTTAACAAAAAGCTGAGATAAAGTGACCACATGCAGAAGGCCAGAACTCAATCCATTTGGAATTACTCTATATTGATAATGATAAACTTTATTATAAGAACATAAGTAGTAATGAAATATAAAGGTGAACAAAAGGCAAAAAGAAATGACAAATTTAAATGTGACACTCCAAAAAAAAAAAAAAAAAAAAAAAAGTCACACAGTGTACAACTATTTAATTTGTCACTTTTCCATTGGACATCTGCGCAAAACTTTACCGATATTTAATAAATGACGAAAAAACAGAAGTGCCTAATGTCGGTTTTTCCATTAAATCACAAATGCGATGATATGTTTATTTATTATCGCAAGATAACACGCAAACTCATTCCATAAACATGGAGACGAACGTAAATATTTGTTGATTTACAGATATATTCTTAATTATTATATATTACCCCTCTATCCCGTATTAAATTAAAAAATGATTCAGTTTCGTAGTGTGTCCACACATACCACAACATGTTTCTTTTAAAACTCTTCCTCTTCTTCACTTGTTGTAACGTCATCATCCATTTTTTTTTATTCACATGACTCTAGTTGCAGAAAAAGGTCTTTCCATTGCAGTTCTGCATGATATACCATTTGTGCTATGCCCAAAAAACCACCTCTTGCCAGCGCAAAAACTTTTAATCGAAAAACAATAGTTTTGGCGAAATTGTCATTTTTCCATTAGGTACATTTTTATGCACAATTTATATTCGCACAATTTGAGGGTCAATGAAAAAGTGATTATTGTGGCTCTATAACAACTGAAATGGAGTAAGAACAAGCCGAGCTTATGTTGTCCAGCCTCAATTTTACATGACTTGGCTAATCAGCCAAAGCAGTGGTTCTCAAACTTTTTACAGTGGAGTACCCCCTGAAATATGATTTTTTTTAGCCAGGTACCCCCAACTCTCACTTCAGCATTTTTGACTGAAAAAAATTAGGCAAAATTCGTTCCTGTGCCAAAGGTGTCTGTTTATATTTTCAAAACTTTGTAAACAAACAATATATATTTAACTGTAATATATCAAAAATTGAAAAAAAAAAAAAAAATTTAAGTGAATTTTGTGTGCAAAATATAAACTGAAAAGTGCCCTCTTTCATTGATAAGAAAAGTTAATTAATTGGTCATTAATTAATAAATGCACCTTTTATCAGCAAAAAAATTATTCCTTAGCTACTCAAATAAACTCATTTTGAATTATATTAAGTAGAAATGTTTTTAAAATGTTACCAAAGCTTAAACAAGATGATTGACAATAAAACTATTATATGAATGTATTTATTGTGTTTTATGTATCAGCATTAATTCTCATTATTTTTTATTTTGTTTTCGGTACATGACAAGGGTGGATGTTTGGGTCTTTATGGGTTCATTGTGAGCCTTGACATTAGATCCTGTTGATGTTGTCAGTAAATTTTAATAAAAAACAGATTTGTTCATCCTGTGTAAATGCGCCACGTGAAACCCAAATGTAGGGAGTTTATTTCTAAATCACCAGAAGAGTCCACAATGTACAAATCATGTGCAAAAAGGGCTTTGTCAACACTTCATTTAATGTAAGTAAACAGAGAAAATGTAGCATAAGCCCAAGCATGAGTGGAGGAAACGTCATCAGAATGATAAAAAATATTTCTGTAAAGTGTGTGATCGGCAACACAATGAAATAAAAATTATAGAATAACATGCAGCTAATATTTTAATGCTGTTAAAGCTCTAGACTGAGCTTCAGATTCCTCACAAAGTCAGAGCAGCTGTGACACTGAAGCAACTTCCACACTGAGCATTAGAAGTTCTGAGGCATCCCCTCTGTCTGACACAACACAATTTATGGGCAGACCTTGAAAATCACCTACTATACCCATTTTCCAGTCTCACAAACGTCCTCTCAGCCTCACGTTCACCTTGTACCGGTGAATACACTGAAATATAAATTAGTCCTGAATAGCATTAGCAATCAGCTAAGAGCCGGAGTGTTTATTGTGCCCTTTCAATCAATACGACAAGTCACTCAGATCAGGGATTTCTGTGCTTGTTCTGTTTGTTAATTAGTGGAGTCGCCATGCTGACGGGAGTGACTAAACGTCTGAAGTCTGTGCTTGTTGAAGCCAGAAGTGCTGCTGCTGTGCCTGCAGAAATGTTCCGCACAGACCGTGACTGCACTCACCACTTAATCACTGCAGCTCTGCCTGGAAACAAATAATGACACTGTATTTTTCACTTATTTCCCAGCATCTTATTTAGTCTTATTATCCAAATGTGTATATTCTTGTGCTGTGCTGAGTGCATGTTTTCGTAGGAACTGCTTGTGTCTTGGTTTTGTTACTTCAGGGCCAGATCAAGCGGTGCCACAGGGACACATGTTCAATAAGCTCTGTGTTGAAAACTAAATAACTTACAGTCGCGGAAAAAATTATTAGACCACCCTTGTTTTCTTCAGTTTCTTGTTCGTTTTAATCCAGTGGTTTCCAACCTTTTTTGGCTCATGACTCCATTTTAACATCACAAATTTCTGGTGACCCCAGACATTCAAAACTGAGAGATTTTTTTTTTTTTTTTTTTTTTTGCTAAAATTAATTTGTTTTGATTATGTAATAGTTTGCCATACTATGTTGCAAATAAATGTTAATTTTAGACACATTTAGTCTATATAATGTATATTATTGTGGACAGAGGCAGTAAATCCAGGTGTAGATTACTGCACAGAGGGAGAATGTGATTTTCCTTGGTCAGGATCTGTCCAGTCAGTCCAGCTGTGATTTACATGGAGGACAATTAATACTGAACAAACAAGAACTGAAACTATGAATTATGAAAGAGCTGCAGCATCTGAAACTGACCACAGTGAACATTTGACACAGAAACAGAACCACAGTGCTGCAGTTTCACACTTACAGTTTGTCATGTCTGTTATGGATTGGGATTGTCTCTGTCAACTCACCATATGTTTTTTTATTAAGCTTTTTTTTTTTTTTTTTTAATCAATTACTAGAAATTTCAGGCGACCCCATGTGGGGTCCCAACCCCAAGGTTGAAAAACATTATTTTAACGCCTGGTACAACTAAAGTTACATTTGTTTGGACAAATATAATAACAACAAAAATGGCTCATAAGAGTTTAATTTCTGAGCTGATATCTATCCATTTTCCATGTTTTTTTTTTTTTTTTTGATAAAAACCAAAATCACTTCAGTTCTTACATCAATATCTATGTCATTGTTCTGACAAAAACAGTGCTTTTAGGCATTCCATGTTTTCTTTTCTGTCTGTTTTAGTCACATGACACACACAGGAGTTAGGACTGGATTGCAGAACCATTGTTTTTGATGACTTTTAATGGTTTAATAATTTTTTCCGTGACTGTACTTTTATTTCTGAAACTGTAGTCATGGGAGCATCACGCTGTATGGAGATAGTCTTATAGCCTTGAGCTTTAACTGAAGACTATTATAGTTGTATATGCTAGGCTGTAGTCTTATAGCCTTCACTTTTGTTCATGTTGTTTACTTGTTAGATTATTTCAGTTTTGTTAGTTATATTTTCATATTTGATTTTTTTCACACACAAGAGTTAGTACTTTTTTTTTAAACCTTTATTGAAGCAACATCAAGTGACAAGGAGACTTATGTACAGTATTAGATAGATAGATAGATAGATAGATAGATAGATAGATAGATAGATAGATAGATACTTTATTGATCCTTTGCAGGAAA
Source organism: Sphaeramia orbicularis (assembly GCF_902148855.1). NCBI lineage: Eukaryota > Metazoa > Chordata > Actinopteri > Kurtiformes > Apogonidae > Sphaeramia > Sphaeramia orbicularis. Next base: position 3,678,730 of record NC_043972.1, read on the forward strand.
TTGCTTTGTTACAACAGCAGCAGTACAAGAAGAAAAACACTCTGACCCATCGCATGAACATCCCACAAACAGCCATCAATGGAACAAATAAATAATAAACAGAATAAAAGATATCTATCTATCTATCTATCTATCTATCTATACATCTATACATCTATACATCTATCTATACATCCATCCATCCATCCATACAATACAAGTAATGTATATAATACAATAACCTAACACACCTAAGTACGCACAGCATACAATAATAATTTATCGCACAGCGATATTAAAAAGTCTAATAGCAGCAGGCAGGAAGGACCTCCTACTGCGTCCAGTCTTGGACCGAGGGGGGCTCAGTCTGTGGCTGAAGGTGCTCTCTCTGAACACCTCAAGATGGTGCAATGGGTGAGATGCGTTCTTCAAAATAGAGTCCAGTTTCCTGAGCATTCTCACCCCAGCCACTTGCTGAACTGTTTCCAGTCCAGTCTCAATGATGGAGCTCACTTTCTTAATGAGTTTGTTCAGTCTGTTTCTGTCAGAAATGCGAGCTCCCTCTCCCCAACACACCACACCAAAAAACAGGGCACCAGCCACCACAGTCTGGTAGAAGCTGCACAGAAGAGTATTATACAATATTTACATTTACATTAAGTCGTCATAATGTGGGTGAAGGGAGGGGTTAAGATATATGGCATGTAATATACAAAAGAAACAAAATATCTGACTGACCGGGTAGTATGAATCAATGTCGTGTCTTGGTTGTATAAATGGTTTGTGTGTGGTGGAGTGTGTAAGATGTGTATGTGGGGTGACTGTTGTGATGTGGGCTTCTCAAAAAAAAAAAAAAATCAGGGATATGACCAAAGATTACACTGGGTTACAAAAAAATGTTTTTTGCAAGTTGTCTAGGTTTTTTCAACTGAATTAGGACCATTTTGCACCGCTAAATCCAAAAATGACATCTGTTTTTCTCAATCAGGTCAGGTTTTTTTTTGCTAATTTGATTTTGAAAAATTTGATCTTCTCACAAAATTGATTATATTTTTGTTACTTTATCAGTTGATTTTTTTTATATAGTTCTCACCCAAAATAGGTTTTAAGAGAAAAAAAATCATTTTCACAAGCACACTTGATGAAACTTGTGACTTGATTCCTGTTAGGTACAATGGTGTATTCAGCGCAGATGTAGCAGAATACGTCAGGCTTATTTTTGCAAGATCTTCTAGTCGAAGCCATTTCATTCACCTGTAATATTAAAAAAACAATCATAAATTGGCAAAAGTAAAATCTTCAGAACTCGTTTATCGCAAGAAATATGAAAGAATTTTGTATCATATGATGTGAAAATGCCCATAAATGTAAGCAAAAATGTTCAAAAGCCAATATGTAGCATAGTTCAGAAAGTTGACCTGATTGAGCAAAATGAATGTGATTTTTGGATTCAGCACACCAAAATGATCCTAAATCAGCTCAAAAAACTGAAACAATACATTTGGTGTTGACCAGTTTAATCGTTAGGTAACTGAAACTAAATGAGAAGAAGAGATGAGAAAAGGAGAGAGAGAGAAAAAAGGAGGAAAATGGGGGGTAATAAAAAAAGTGAATAAATAAATGAAAGTATCCGAATGAGATTAAAAGTATAATTTATCTACATTTGATGCCATTGCCCCCGCTGCAGGAGTCAGTACTTGATTACATAACTGTTGTTTTTGATGACTTTTGATGGTCTAATAATTTTTTCCGCCACTGTAGCTCCATGTTTTATACATGTATGAATAGGTCTCAGTAAGTACTTTCACATGACACATGTTACAGTTCATGCAAATAAAATTTTGGGGTAAAAATACTTAAATTCCTGCTGCGTGACATGGGAATTCAAAATGAACATCATTTTTATTCACTTTATGCAAATGTACAAAACATGCTCTTCTCTTAAGAAATTGATCCTAAATGAAACGTAGGGCTTTAGCTCTGATATTAAACTATAACTGTGATCAGTATTGGATAAAAATGTTTAAATGCGAAGTTTTTATGAACAAATGTTGCAACAAGGGGATGGCAATTTGTCACTTTGTGCAGTAGTCATAATAAAAACTTTGTTTGTGCTGCTTGTGTTCATGGGGTCAGAGGTCACACTACTTTGTCAGAGCAGATAAGTTGAGTTGACTTAAAAAATCTGAGGTAACCCGTTGCCTTAAAAAATTTAAGTAAAGAGTAATGAAAACTTGACTGTATTAAACTTAAATGCTTGATTTGAATGGAATTACTATTTTAAGTACAACACACTAAATGCCAAGTTAATTTAACTTAAAATTTGTTGCAATGTCAATTGTTTTGTATAATCATTAGACTTAATGTCATCAGTTCATTGGACTCAATTCCAAGTTGATTTAAATTTAAATCTTTTGCAATATAAATTGCTTTATATAATTCAACTAAATATATTGTTGCGTGGATGGAAGTGAGGCAGGAAGTTAGCTCTGTATAATTTGCCAATACAGGAAGTGCTTTTAATTTGGTAAGGCATTAGTATTTATATTGCTCAGGAACAATCCTAGATGAACAGTAAATCCATTGTTGGGCCTATGGCTCTGATGTAGCTCTGCAACAATACACACAAACCCAAAAAGGCCAATAAACACTGACATCCACACATTCAGTCCAAATGAACACTAACAGCACAACCCACTGAACCCCTGCACAGAAAAACAACACATTTACAGCAGCAGGAACAATACCCACAATGCAATGCACAGATAAAAAGCTGTGGTCAGGACTAAAACTGAGTGATTTAAATCCATTCAACTGAAACTTTTCGCACTTTCGACTATGTCTACAAATTAGTACACTGTAAGCCCGGAATTTGTATTTACTAAAATGCTTTAATTACAATGCACTTAAATGATTTCAGTTTTATGATGTTACTATAAAATGTTCAGTATATTCTACTAATTTGTAGACATAGTTGAAAGTACGAAAAAGTTTCAGTTGAATGGAATTAAATCACTCAGTTTTAGTGCTGACCACACCTTTTTATCTTCACATTGCATTGTGGGTATTGGGCATGTTGCCGAAAATGTGTTCTTTTTCTGTGCAGGGGTTCAGTGGGGTTGTGGTGTTAGTGTTAATTTGGATTTCATGTGTGTATGTCAGTGTTTATTGGCCTTTTTGTGTTTGTTTTTGTATTTTTGTAGAGCTGCACCATGAGTCAGAGCCAGAGGAACAACTATGGCTTTACTGTTCATCTAAGAGTGTTATTGTACAATGGAAATCCCAATGTATTGTCAAATTAAAAGCCCTTCCTGTACTGGGAAATGACATTGAGCTAACTTCCATTCTTGCTACAATATATTAAACTGAATAATTTTATAAATATTATGGTCAGGAATATGATTTTGAGTGTGATTAATGTAAAAAAAAGTTGTTTAATCAATGATAAATTAATCTGGCTGCAAAAGAGTAAGTTAGTCGGTGTAAGCTAAAATGTTGAGTTGAATGGTTGGATAGTGGGGCTGATTTTACAACAGATTTAAAGTACAAATAACTTGTCTTTTAGTGTTTTCTACTTAATAGTTTAAGTTCAATACTTTTAGCATTAAAGTTGAACCTACTTAAACCAACTGATTAGTCGATCATTACTCAAATCATTTAAGTGCAATCACTTGCCTCAAATTTTTGGAGTAAACTCTACTTATCCGGGCTTACAGTGTACAGGAAGTGCTTTTAATTTGGCAAGGCATTAATATTTATATTGCTCAAGAACAATCCTAGATGAACAGTAAATGCATTGTTGGGCCTATGGCTCTGATGTAGCTCTGCAAAAATACACAAACAAACACAAAAAGGCCAATAAACACTGACATCCACACATTCAGTCCAAATGAACACTAACAGCACAACCCGCTGAACCCCTGCACAGAAAAACAACACATTTACAACAGCAGGAACAATACCCACAATGCAATGCACAGATAAAAAGCTGTGGTCAGGACTAAAACTGAGGGATTTAATTCCATTCAACTGAAACTTTTTCGCACTTTCGACTATGTCTACAAATTAGTAGAATATACTGAACATCTTATAGTACTGTCATGAAACTGAAATCATTTAAGTACATTGTAATTAAAGCATTTTAGTGAATACAAAGTCCAGGCTTACAGTGTAAATAGTGACTTTAGAACAGATTTAGTTCAGTTTTTGAAGGCTTTTAAGGCTGTGGACATATTCTGTGTATTTTCTTGTTGTATCTGAAGAAAATTGAATGAGGAATAAATATATGTGATCATTTCAACCCTGAAAATCATCAAGGATAAAGGTGGAATAGGACTTTTGCACGGTTCTGTCAATGCTTTCATATAGACTCAAACTATGACTCTCATTGCAATATGTTCATTCTTCTATTAATATACATCATCTTCTAATACTTCGGCCTGACATGGAACCTCCAGATGCTGTGGGTCATTCTTCTTACCCAGACAGCTCATTTTCTTAAGCAGAAAGCCATTTGTGCGGAACAGTGTGCCCTCTTATCAGCTCTCACTTTCACACCATTTGTCACATCTACTGTAGCATACACGAGTCCATTACCGTGATGAGGAAAAGGCTGGTGAATCAGAGGAGCTGATGGCAGCTGGCGCTCCTCCAGACGAAGCGGCACAGGTGTGTGTTTGGAAAGTGTGTTAGCTCAGCACACATGAGTGGTTTAGCGCTGTCGTCTTCATGGGAAAATACACACTGTGCTGATTCAGGTGTGCGCAGGTCAGCTGGATCTGATAAGAAGGGCGCTGGCGGACGACAAACTGAGACGTATGGGAGTCATTTCAGTGTCAAACACAATAAGTGCATGTCCGTTCCACTTTGTGACAGGACTGTTTGTACTGGATGTGTTCCTGTTGGGCTTTAGGAGGCAGGGCAGTCATGTGGAAGAAGTATCCAGAACACATTCAACTTAATACAAGTGCAAGGATACAAGTAGAGGCTCTGCTTTCTGATGTTTCTGATGGTGAAGTACAGTAGTGACTAGGCCTGTAACGGTATGCAAAATTTTCAGTTCAGTACGTTTTTGGTTTTCAAAGCCACGGTTCAGGTTTTTCCAGTTCGGTACAGGAAGAAAGAAAACCCCTCAAAATGTCTATTAATGAATTTATGAATTTTTTAACATTTTTCCCCCAATTTTTGGAGACAATAGAATATAGAAAAACAGGAATAATATAATTCTGCTGCTACAAATCAAATAGAAAATGAAATAAATTATTAATATTACTAAATGTATTTTAAACATTAGTATTGCACTTTTCCCTGAAAGGTAGTTTTGAACAAACAAGAAAAATTTAATCACAGTTCTGTCAGTTCACATTCTGCGGAAAAGTAACGAAAAAATTCCACATGAAGTGCAACATTAACAAGAGGACAAACTGGTATTCTGTTGAAACAAACTGAAGAGAAACACTGACAACACAATGAACCACATTATTTATTTTAGGACAGAGAACAAACTGTTGAGGATACTGTGTGTATTTGTGTGTGGGTGTGCACGGGGGATTTTTTTTTTTTTTTGCCGGAGCCGGGGGGGTAGGGGCGCACAGTTATATACCTGGGGGTGCGGTCTATAACTAACATAACAAACGCTGTCGTGAAACGAAAGTGAAACTTTACATACTTTCAACGTTCTATTTATTCCTCTGTTATACAGCATGCATGATAAACAGACAGACAGACAGAGCTAGTGTCAGTGTTTTAGAACTACCGTAGTTCCTAGGGGCCAAACAACGTCCGTCTTATCAGCGTCTCTTTCCTGGTTGTTGTCTTTCACCTGAACCTGAACTGATCCAAACTGGACTGGACTGATGGTGGAGGGTCTGCAGTCTCTTCCTTCCAGGTTCACATCATATTTGTTGTTTTTTTTTACCTTATATCAGCTGCTATTTCATATTTCAGGTCAATGTGTGCGTCCTTCAATATGTCCGTGTGAAACTTGCGCAGATTTAAAGTTCTGCATCGAACGACGTCTTTCGTTCCTTTTTCTTTTTCTCATCATACTGTGCTGTTTGGGTACAGCTGTGTACCGAACCGAACAGCTGTGTACTGAAACGGTTCGGTTCGGTACGTGTACCGTTACAGGCCCGGTAGTGACACGGCTGGACAGTGTGTTAACCCTTTCAGGACCACTGTGTCGCTGGTGAAACATTTTTGTATACACTGTCATTCACATTTCTATAACTTCTGAACCATTGAAACTATTTAAATAGCACCTGAAAGATGAGATTGGGTTCTTAAAAGGGTCTCCTACAAACTATAGGGGATTTGAGCAATAATTCACTGAGACCATTTTTGATGTTTCAAATAAAGAACTACATGATATAAAATGTTTGTGGAAACAATTTAAAACCGCAGTTCTATCATAAACTGGGACAGAATCTTCTAAAACAAATGTAGGGAGAGACTGAAAACTTTTATTTACACTCAGAGATTTAATTGCTTTCCAGAATTTTGGAGGATTATTAAGGCAAGGCAAGTTTATTTGTATCGCATATTTCAGCAACAAGGCAATTCAAGGTGCTTCACACAGGACATTGAAATACAACGACAGGGAAAAAGAAACACATTTAAAACATTATAAAAGAAACATGTAAAAGGTGATTAAAAACAGCAAGTAAGAAAACAACACATAAAATCCAAAAAAAATAAAAAATTAAAAAAAATAAAAATAAAAACACATATTAAAGTAAGAGTTGCAGTGCAGAGTTTCAAAAGAGAATATAAAATTTAAAAAGTCAAAAGCCTTTTAGTCAGCGGCAGCAGTGAACAGGTGAGTCTGGAACCTGGACTGAACAGAACTCAGACTCTCAGATCTCAGACCTGATATTTTCTGGTAGTTTGTTCCAGATCTACGGAGCATAGAAACTGAACGCTGATTCTCCAGGTTTAGTTCTGACTTTGGGAACCCAGAGCAGACCTGCACCAGACCACCTGAGTGGTCTGGATGGGTCATACTGGACTAGAAGGTCTCTGGATTTTGGGCCTAAACCATTCAGTGCTTTATATGTTAGTAAGAGAATTTTAAAATCTCTTCTCTGAGAGACAGGGAGCCAGTGTAGAGACCTGAGAACTGGACTGATGTGGTCCAGTGTAGAGACCTGAGAACTGGACTGATGTGGTCCAGAGTAGAGACCTGAGAACTGGACTGATGTGGTCCAGAGTAGAGACCTGAGAACTGGACTGATGTGGTCCAGTGTAGAGACCTGAGAACTGGACTGATGTGGTCCAGTGTAGAGACCTGAGAACTGGACTGATGTGGTCCAGTGTAGAGACCTGAGAACTGGACTGATGTGGTCCAGTGTAGAGACCTGAGAACTGGACTGATGTGGTCCAGTGTAGAGACCTGAGAACTGGACTGATGTGGTCCAGTGTAGAGACCTGAGAACTGGACTGATGTGGACTGATGTGGTCCAGTGTAGAGACCTGAGAACTGGACTGATGTGGTCCAGAGTAGAGACCTGAGAACTGGACTGATGTGGTCCAGTGTAGAGACCTGAGAACTGGACTGATGTGGTCCAGTGTAGAGACCTGAGAACTGGACTGATGTGGTCCAGTGTAGAGACCTGAGAACTGGACTGATGTGGTCCAGTGTAGAGACCTGAGAACTGGACTGATGTGGTCCAGTGTAGAGACCTGAGAACTGGACTGATGTGGACTGATGTGGTCCAGTGTAGAGACCTGAGAACTGGACTGATGTGGTCCAGAGTAGAGACCTGAGAACTGGACTGATGTGGTCCAGTGTAGAGACCTGAGAACTGGACTGATGTGGTCCAGTGTAGAGACCTGAGAACTGGACTGATGTGGTCCAGTGTAGAGACCTGAGAACTGGACTGATGTGGTCCAGTGTAGAGACCTGAGAACTGGACTGATGTGGTCCACTCTCTTGGTCTTAGTGAGGACTCGAGCAGCAGCATTCTGGATCAGCTGCAGTTGTCGAATAGACTTTCTAGGCAGACCAGAGAAGATTCTCAGTGGTGACAGATAAATAAGTATTGAATCTTATTGTCCGCGATCAAATGAGCATTTGTTCCCGTTTGTGCCATTGGTCCGTACAGCGCTGGTCAAAGGGCATTTGTGTACTCTGCTCATGGAATATGCTGCTAAAAGACTGGAAACAGACTGAGCTGATCTGTCTGAATGCTTTTAAATCCAAACTCAGAGTGTTAGAGAATATCTCAATGACTTGCACGTGTTTTGCATAGGTTGACTGGTCCTGTAAATTATTGTATGTTGTAACTGTATAATGTAACTGTATGTTGTAACTATGTGTTGTGCTGCCTCTTGGCCAGGACTCCCTTGGAAAAGAGGTTCTTAATCTCAATGGGATTTTCTTCCTGGTTAAATAAAGGTTAAATAAAATAAATACATTTGGAACAGAGAGCAGCAGAATCCAGTCAGTGAGAGAGAGATGGAAGATTTTTTATTACTTTTAGCAGCGTTTTAGTGAGGTTTTAGCTGTGAATTCTTGTAAATAATTGTATATAAAAGTGATAGTGCAGTTTTGGAGTGCTCTACTAGTGTGATTTGCCATGTTTTTTTGTTTAGTTTTGCTGTTTTTATCACCTTTTTTACCACTGTTTTTATCTATATTTTTCCATGTTGTACACTTCATTGATAGTTGATTGATCACACAAGCTAAAAATGACCAGAAATGACTAAATAAGAAGCTGTAACATGGACACAGAATGCTATAGACAAATAAAAATGTTTGAGCATATGAAAAATGGATTAAAAATTATTTTTTAAGTTTTGTTATGAACATTAACAGTTGTTTTTCATAATAAATATGCTAAAAAAAAAAAAAAAAACTAAGGTTGTTTTTTTTTTGTTTTTTTTTTTGCTAAAACACACTGTTTTAAGCATGTATTACATACAGTAATGATACGTAATGGCCAGATATTGAAAGTTAAGTTCTTCCTGAAAAAGAGGTGCAAAAGAATTGGCAAAAAAAAAGACATTTTTTGACACTGTTTCTGCAAAAACAACATGAAGAAATCTAAGCGGCCTGATATAATGTTAGTCCTTATAATGTGTAAATATTGAAACAAGTCCATGTTATGTTTAGAACAGGATCTCAAAGCTGTGATTGAACAGAATAACTCACTATTTGGCAGAGACACAATAGTAAACTGAAATAATTTTGGTGAAAGATGCATAGACTGAAGTCAAAGTTAAAAGGGTCATATTTTGCTAAACCCACTTTTATTAGTCTTTGGTTCATTTATTTATGTATTTGGACCCTAATAGTTCCAAAAGTTTGAATTTGAACCCTCCAGGTGCTGCAAAGCTATCTTTATATTCATTCCGACAAAAATCAAGTGGATTTCTACAACCCATTTCAAATCCTACTTAATTTGTTACGTTTTATAACTAGTTACGTCACGACATACGAAGGTCAAGACTTCTGACGAACATTTCTCCGAGTACGACATAATTGTTTATCAGCAGCAGCGGTTGTAGTAAAAACTAAAAATATGTCCAAACTTTGAGCAGATTACCTAAAACATTCAGTTATTAGTTGTATTAACGAACTCAAGTGGTTGAACAGGACAGAGCAGCACAGTCAGCAACCTGAAAGGGGGTGGGGTCATTTGCATTTAAAGGGCCAGCGCTCAAAACCACCTTTCTGGTGTCATTACTCAGAAATAGGGTTGAAGATGGACCTGTGGAGTTGAATGAATGAAGAATTCAGACCCAAGCAGAGCATTTACAGTTTATGTAGACCACAGGGAATGTTTTAAAATGTATAATTCCATTTAAAAAAAGCTAAATATCACTCCTCTAAGCTGTAAAAATGTATGAATAAAAACCTATAGGATAGGGGTGTCAAAAATTTGGAAAACCTGTAACTGAAGAACTGTGATATTTGCCTCTGAAATTCAGAGTAGAAATAAATAGAAGAAATATAAAGTTGCAAAAAAATAGAAGTACTTTAGTTTATAGAGCCACTGTGTGCTGGATTTGTCCTCATTCGGTTTCATTGATGTGTTCAGACGCTGCCTGTTGATTCATGTCGTCTTTTTCATTGAAGGACAGCGAACATAATAAAGTTACCACAATCTCTGTTCAAAGCACGTTTTTCTTTTTGGCTTTTTCATGAAAAGTCACCTACATTTAATAGCTGAAATAACGTGGCTGCAGAATCTCAATCCTGTGTTTGGTTTGTCATTGTGTGTTTTCAGCACGGGCTGCTGGCCTTCAAGTTCATCCTGACCTTCCTCATCCCTGACGTTCCCAAACACATCCAGATCCAACTGGCCCGCCTGGAGTTTGTGTCGCTGGAGGCTCTGAAGAAAAAGGTAAAAACCTGACTCCACACTTTCTGCCGCAGATGGAGCTTAAACTCAATTTTCCATCACAGAAAAAAAACAAAAATGCATCCTGAGATAAAACCCGTTAAAGCTTTCCGAGTTTGGCAGCAAATCCAGTTGCAGTCGTGAAGTCTCTCACGCCGCTTTGTTTGCTTTCCGATGTTGCTGTAAAAGCACTTTCGGTGTTTTGTTTTCAATTCTGTTCAGTCACAGCTCTGCTCAGACCCTTTTACTGTAAACCAGGCTGAACAGCGTCAGCGGGAAAGTTTGGACGCCTCGCAAATAAGAACTTAGTCGGGGTCAGCTGTTGTTATTGATGATTAACAGCCAAGGAGACGGTTATGGAGACTTGGAACCGATGTACAGTCGCAGTAAAAATTAATGTCTTAGTGGCAAAATTTAGACTAACTTACAACTCCCGCTCACCAGGAGGAAAAGGAGGAACACAAAAGCAGATGGAACAAGGATGAAAGCGACGGTGTGTATTTTAATGAATGCAAGTTTGTAATCAATCGGCTGCAAAAGACCAACTGCTGCAGGAAACAACAGAGAAAAGGAACCGATTTGGAACAGATATAACAAAACAAAGACTCCTAACTCAGAGTTTAAGGAGTTTATTTCTGCTCTGAACAATAACAACAAAACAAAAACTCATTCTAACTGACCTTCAGTCTACAACAGGGAATAACACCTTCACTTCTGTAAATGAACAGAAATATTTAAAGATTAAAACTATTTCCAGTCTGTAGGAGTTAAATATGTCAAATGTCTCAGTACAAGAACGATCAATACGATCAGTGACACTTCACTAATACATGTGTCAAAGTGCAGAATCGTTGTCTGTGTTTAATTTTTCTTTATTTAGTCAGGGTGTCTCACTAAGGTCATGAGAAAAATGCAAAAATAAAAAATATATGATAATTAAAGGGAGTTAAGGAGAAATAACTCTCTTTTTTATATACATACAGTATATTGTTGGAGCCAAACTACATTTTTGTTTGTTTATTCCTCTTTTTTGTTTTGACCTTTAATTTAATAATTGTTTAGTGGTTGTGGCTGTGATGATGACCACACGTGCAGTTTATCATGGGTGTTGGTATGAGTGTGGTGAGGTTACAAATACCTGCCGTGTAATGTGGGCGGGGTGTGTAAGGACAGCCCCTAACTATTTTCTGACAATATGTAGTCGCTAAAGGTAAAGCCACTACATATATACTTTATTACTGCCACCAAGGAGGTTCTGTTTTTGCCGGCGTTGGTTTGTTTGTAAGTCTGGTGGTCCAAGCCCGGACCACCAGACTCCGAAACAGTTTTTATCTAGAGGCAGTTAGAATGATGAACTCCTGCTGAACTCTGAGCCCAGAATGCACTTTTAAATTGGCACTTTACTGCTGTGCACTTTATAAATAAAACTGTTTTTTTAGTTATTTATAAGTAATTTTTAGGGGGGGTGTTATTGTTATTGTTATTGCTATTTTTTATTTTATTTATTTATTCATGTATTATTTAATATCAGTATTTTATTATTTTTATTTTTTTATCAGTAACTTATACTGTTTTTACTAAATGCTGCTGACAGTCGGGGACCTGGGAACAATATTTCGTTTCTGTGTATTTTTATATGCTGAAATGACAAATAAACTTGACTCTGAATCTGAAGTAAGTAAGTCAAGCTTTATTTATATAGCACTTTTTAAAACAACATGTTACAAAGTGCTTCACATAAAGGGGAGATAGATCAAATCAAATCAAATTTTAAGCCAATTTACAGAAACCCAACAGAATCCTCCAGGAGCAAACACTTCTGACTGGTGACAGTGGCGAGGAAAAACTTCCCTTTAACAGCAGAAACCTGGAGCAGACCCAGACTCCTGAAGGATGGCCGTCTGTCTTGACCAGTTGGGGTTAAAGGGAGAAAGTAAAGGAGGAGAAAAGAGAGAGCGATAGAGAGAGACTGGGGGAGAGGGGGGAGGTAGGTGGAGACACATGCACAGATAACTGAATTAGAACATGTATAGAACTGTATAATAAACACTATCGTAACTATATGGATAAGTGAGTGATGATGATAAAGGTGGAGAGAGGCAGGACCACAGCAGCAGGTCCAGAGATGATCTTAGGAAAACCTGTGAAAATCCAGGGAAAAACCGGTGATGATCCTGGGAAAACCTGTGAGGTGATAAAGCACAGAGACTCCAGGGAGGAAGTCTGTCTGTCTGTATGCAAGATAACTCAAAAAAGTTATGGACAGATTTGGATGAAAATTTCAGGAAATGTCGATACTGACACAAGGAACAAATGATTAAATTTTGGTGATAAATCGGGGGGGGGGGGGGGGGGGGGGGGCACTGATCTGCCTTGGCGGAGGTCTGCGTTCTCCGAGTGTTTCTAGTTTTTATTTCTTTTATCAACAGACAATAGAACACAGAAACTAGGGGTCACTGGCTGAACACAAAATATTTAAATGACACACAGTAGTAATTATGCTTTGTTTTCTTTATAGTCCAGCCTTTTTCTCCAGCGCTTTATGAAGATATGTTCCTTGAGCCGTATGTGTTCAGTCACTCTTTCCATACAGTAGGTTTCCTCTGTTACAGTCACTGATCCTCATGGGGTGCATCAGTTTTAAGCCACTTCCTTGTAATGGCCTTTTGGAAAGCAAGTCTAAGAATTTTAAAGAGGTGTTTGTCTTCTTTCTCTAATACATCTGTAGGTATCAAAGTAACTCCCTTTTAAACTTAAAACTGTGGAATATAGGCCCTTTTACTTGAACCATAGTTTTTATCACTGATCAGAGTATTTACTAGTGAGTTGACCCTATGGGGATCCATGAGTTCTAGATGTGGTAGTTTTTATGCTGTTGTGTATTCATACATGCTGTACTATATTTGTCCAGCAGTCACCGCCAAAGCGTTCTAGCCATAGCAATGTGATTGTAAGGCTATTGTATTCAAAATTACTATTTCCTAAAATTTTACTCCTATCAACTTGCCATTTTCGCTACTGTCTTCCTTGAATAAAAATCCATCAGTATGCCAAACTGCAGCAGTCAGCTCTGTACGGATTTTGTGTGAATCCATAGACACACACACACACACACACACATGCACAGAGGCCACTTGGCTTTTATAATATAGATTGTTTGATACATAGTTTTTATATGCATATTTATTTTATCTTGTATGTTTTATTTATTCCTACTGCCTCCTGAGCCACTGCATCAAAATCTCATTTTGATGCTAATCTGAATAACAAATAAGATAATTTGATTTGAAATAATATCTGTCTGTGTTTAAAGTTATAATAACAGATTAGGGATTTTCAACCTTGGGGTCAGGATCCCATGTGGGGTCGCCTGGAATTCAAATGGGGTCGCCTGAAATTTCTAGTAATTGATAAAAAAACAAAAAAACAAACAAAACATGCTAATAAAACATATATGGTGAGTTGACAGAGACAATCCCAATCCATAAAAGACAATCTGTGAGTGTGAAACTGCAGCACTGTGGTTCTGTTTATCTGTCAAATGTTCATTGTGGTCAGTTTCAGATGCTGCAGCTCTTTCATAATTCATAGTTTCAGTTCTTGTTTGTTCAGTATTAGTAGTATTAGTAGTATCCTTGTAAATCACAGCTGGACTGACTGTACAGATCCTGACCAATGAAAATAAAATTCTCCCTTTGTGCAGTAATCTACACCTGGATTTACTGCCTCTGTCCATAATAATATATATTATATAGACTAAATGTCGTCTAAAATTAACCTGTAGTTGAAACATAGTATAAAAAAACTATTACAGGATCAAAAAACAAATTAATTTTAGCAAAAAAAAATGTGTCCGTTTTGAATGTCTGGGGTGCAACAGAAATTTGTGATGTTAAAATGGAGTCATGAGCCAAAAAAGGTTGGAAACAACTGTAATAGATCATCTCTGAGCTGCTGAAATCTGCACATTAGTTCCTCAATGCCTTCAGTTTTGATTGGTTATTCTTTGTACCATGTGACCAATCAGATGTGCAGTGGGCGGGGCATGACTGTGATAATATCCATAGAAGTTAAACAAAAAGAACATTAATACAGTCTACTCTCGTTAAACCGCCCGCCGTTATACCGCCATTTTCGCTCACCGCCGACCAAAACCATTGCACAAAAATCCCCAATGCATTATTCCATTAGCTACCGCCATTTCCGCCTATCGCCATCCGCCAGCCCAGTTCCATGCACAAACAACACTTATACCATTGATTTCCCGACCGTTATACCGCCAGCGTGATTGCCATCGAGTACACATAAATTTTAACAATACACTGAAACAAACGCGCCAGACGCTGATCGCGACAAGCTACGAGTAGGTCTACGGAACGGCCACCGTTCATTTATCGCAGAACACTCAGTAGGTCAGGATGTCGGGAAGAGGACGTGGGATTAAGCCAAAGCCTCAAGATGATGGGGCGTCATTTCCCGACACGGTATAATAATGCTTAAAATGTTTCCCCACTTTAAATGATCCCTTACAACATTAACAGAATCAAGATTTATTTACAAACGCAATTAGAACGGGTTAACGGAGGCAGCATAGACAGCATATAGTAAACACATGCACATTATGGACGCAACCCGTTGTAACGCCATTTTCGCTATACCGCCAATTTGGCCGTGAACGGAAGTTGGCGGTATAACGAGAGTAGACTGTATTTACCTCTGGATGTGAATAGAAACTATTATAGCCATTTAATACAAACATGAGTATATAATAAAAGTACATTTATGAGAATTTCTCATATAGGTGATTTCTAGTGTTTAGTGAAAAACTGTCCAGTGTCGTTCATTAACAAACCCACACTTGGCTTCTACATAACTTCTCATCAGAGCTGACAGCGCTCAGCCTCTGATGGACAGCAGTAGGACATGCCCAATGCCATTAAGCAAGGCAGCGAGCAGCATCACGGTTCAGTGGCTGGAAGAAAACAGACGTGAGCTGCAGCGCTGATGGCGTCGACGCTCTGAAAGCTCATCAGCATTAACAGTGTGTGTCTGTGTGCGTAGTGACGCCTGCCTCCCTCATCAGTGCTGTTATCCACTTCAGCTCACTTAATGACCAAAAACACAAGCAGCTCCTCCACTCACTCAGTAGATGGACATTAATGCGTAGTGTTGACCGCTAATGTCCGTCTTCTAAATATGCTTCAACTAAATTTGATCCATCAGTGGAACGTGATGGAGATCTTTGTTGTTTTACTTTAATGCGATCACTTGAACACAGTTTATGCATTTCTTAGTCAAATGAGGAAAATAAATACAAAAAATAGGTAGATATTGTTGCTGTTACAGAACAACGCATGGAAACTTGATCTGTAGAAAAGGATTTTTGCTCCATGTCCAGTTTCTAAAAGTGTTTCTTTCTTCTCTTCGACCATTTTATATTTAGACGCAAAACATAATTCAGTTCAGTGCTGATTAGTGGAAGTGAAGATGCATAATTAGCGAACAGGACATCATTAAACCTAATTAAACCTACTTTAAATGTTTGTCTCCTGCAAGATGAGAGGTAAAACATCTGTTATCCTTTCTGTAGATGTGGTTCATTTGGGAAAAAATCTGTATTCGCTGACAGTAGAATTCTTGGCTGGTACCGACGATTAAAATGACATTTTGGCCGATAGCTGATGACAGTGGTTTGTATGGATGCTCTGTGTCATTGTAATAATAGATAGATAGATAGATAGATAGATAGATAGATAGATAGATAGATAGATAGATAGATAGATAGATAGATAGATAGATAGAAAGTGTGTTAACAAAGCAAAGAAAGTGGAATTAATTTAATTATTAGTTTGTAAAAAATGGGTGGGAGCCTATAAGTTATACTTCTTCCCACTCCTTTTTGTTTGACCATGTTGTATGGTTCTTTATCTGATGATTTTATGTGCTCAAAATAAAACTAAACTAACTAACAATACCAATGTTACTTGCTGTTTCTTTTTTATATTTTCATTGTTTATTTATCCCGTTACTGAAGAAATCCTTATTATAAATATATAAATAGTCACTGTTTTGAAATATTTCAGTCCTTTCCACAATAATTAGTGAAAAAAAAACTTTGATAAAATAGAACAGTAAGTCAGTAAGTAAATGTTATTTGTATAGCACTTTTAACATATAAAATCTCAGTGTTTTACAGTTGAGAATAAAATGTCATACATACACCAAGATAAAAACTAAACAACAGCACAGAGAAAGACAATAACACAAGCCCAAACAGAACAGACCAAACATCAGCCCAGGCTAAACTCCTGCCTGAAAAACAGATAAGCATCAGCCGCAGCCATCTGTGACAAAACACCTGACAGCAGTGGAAACAAGTTCTCACACACCCTTAAAAATTCACATAATCTCAAATATTATCATGGAATATTTTACTGATACTATATTTGTTGTGTTTCAAAAGGTGTGGCTGCATCAGACACACAAATGGAAATTTTTTTGTTTGTTTATTGTTAACAAGAAAAAAAAAAAACTAAATTCTTGACAACATGTCATGTCCTGGATGTGTTTCATTATTTGGTGAAACATCCAGTTTTTACCTCGATGGAGCAGAGCATGTGCAGAAGGTTCAATGACTTAAGAGTGATCCTTAATGTAATACATCACAAATGCATGGGGTGTCCTAAAACTTATTTACACCACTGGATATACTGATATAGGCTGATGCAGTACACTGGTGCATCCTGGGAAAAAAAAAAACAGTTGACTAAAATATTATACATTGTGCTTGGAAAGAAAGTAGTGCTGGGCAGCGATTTAAATTTTTAATCGCAATTAATCGCATGGATTTTTGCGATTAATCACGATTAATCGCATAGTTATATGGGGGGGGGGGGGGGGGGGGGTTGCCAGTATCAACAGCGTGTATTGGCTTTAAGCGATATTTCAGACTGGAAGTACTCCGGTGATGATAAAATAATTCCACATTGCAGTGCTTCCAAACAACCCCACCATCTGAAGACATTTAAAATGAAAATGTCCATGGAACAGACCGCTACTTTTACACATGTTTATGTCCACACCAGTTTATTTACACTTATGAGTGATTGACAGGAGTCTTAGTCCCACTAATCAGTACTAATACTAATAAGCCCAATAATATGTGATGTTCATTTGTTCAAAGTAAACAAAGGGGGCCCTCTAGTGGTCGGAATAAGTTGCACTAACGTATGTTTTGTCCTTGCGGTGTTCCCGTAGTCAGTTTGGACATAAGAAGAAACTAACAGACACGTTTCTTTCACTCTGTTTGTATGGCCCCGAAAACGTTTGCCTTTGAGTATTTTCTGTTCAGTTGTTGTCAGAATGAATAGTATCAAATATCTCTGATGTGAACCTTTGTTGCTGGATAAAAAGACGTTGTAAATCTTAAATTAATCTGTAAATGCTAATCGTTAGCGTGTCTTTGGATTTTCCCTTTCAAGTTAGCATCGAGCTAGCGATCTTTTTCCCATTCATTTAACTCTTTCGGTGCCAGACAGTTAAGGGGCTAATAAGCCTTAAAAGTGCCACAGAATTTGGCCGTTCTTCAGTATTCCGCGTCGTTTTTATAATCGAAGTCTGAATCGTCATCAGAACTCATTTTCTAGCAGATGGGACTGTTTTGACAGATCACTGTGTTTACGATATTACTACAAAATGGCCATCTAATTTGCATATGATTTCATTCATAAATTCATTCATAAAATTTCCCAAGCAGAAAACGTAACGCGAGCTCTTCCTTGGTCAAAAACCGCTCGGTAACATCCGACCGATTGCTACTTAGATTCAAAACGCACCGGACGCAGCCGATTCATTATTGATCATAATTTGCAAGAAGATTTGAAAGAACGTCATCGAAATGTGAGAAAGAAATGGGGGTGGATGGTTTGTTTGTACACAAATATGGCGTGTTCTCCAAAGCCGATCTGATCGGCCCGTGGCACTTTAAAGGTTGTATTCGTAAAGCCGATTTAATCGGCCCATGGCACTGAAAGAGTTACATGTATAATGCCATGTAAATGTACTAAGGCAGTGAACAGAACTCAGACAAATTTTGTTTGTATGTGTCAGTTTTACAGTGAGTCTACAGGAACAGATTTGGACACAAGTTTTGGGCGTCCGGCTTTTCTTGGTAAACCTGTTGTCTATCTGCAGCTAATTACTACACGCACACAAGCAGAAGAATAGGAGTTAGAATAAAACGGCATTAACGGGAGATAAAAAAAATTGTTGGCGTTATTTAATGAATGCGTTAATGCGGTAATAACGTTAACTTGCCCAGCCTAAAAGAAAGAAAACACACTTAGAACACTTTTCAAACCCTGCTGATCTTTCACCTGAATCAGTTTCTTCTCCAACTGACAGAAAAAAAAAAGGACTGGAGCATTCGATTAATTCACGTCTTTTAATTATGGAAACAGATTAACGTTTCAGCGTGACTATGTCTTCATTAAAGTCAGAGAGGACAAAGACATGAGGCAGACAGTTATTATCTACCATGATTAGATGTACAGTTGTCAGTGGGTAATGAAACCTAATGGATCATGAACTGAAGGGGGGAGTTAGTCGGACTGATGGACGTCGGATAAAAGTCATCATGATGTCGGTGGTTTTGCAAAACCTCCTTCATACACTGCGACTCCACGTCCCTGTGAGGCGTAAACGATTGTTTTGTTTGTGTTTTTTTAATGGACGTAGCTGCGGCTGATGTTTTCTCTTCATCCTTTAACAGCTCATTCTGTCAGTCATACACTATATGGACAAAAGTATTGGGACACGTTGAATTCAGGTGTTTCTTTTCTAACGGGTCTGGGATACAAAACAATAATGACAAATGTTATAATATAGTTTTATATTAGGATAAATATCATTGCATTGCATTGGTTATTTTTGTTTAAATTGTTATCTTTGCTTCTAAAATGCCACAGAGATGGTTTTTACTCAATTTCTCCTGACCCTGAGTTTGTTTTTTTTATCCATGACTATGAGTTTAAATGTTTTACCTCTAAATTTCTAAAATATTTTTTGTGCTCTGACTGTAAATAATAATTTTCTACCACAACTAACCATGTACTTTCTTCACATCTTATTTAGGAAGAACAATTTCCCTTTAAAGCTTCAGGAAATATTGATGCTTATATCTCAAATCATCATCTTACAGCTGTAGCCATCATGTGTCCCAATATTTTTGTCCACTTAGTTTATAAACAAATAATTAGTGTATTTTAACCTGAAATTTCATAAGAAAAATAAGTGCAATTTTAACAATATTTTGCCTCCGTTTATCATTTCCACATGTACATAATAACTTACAGATCACAGTGAATCCACAAATACACAAAACATTTAATAACAGACAGAATATTGGCTACATTTACTTCTGTTATGACATTTCAGGTTCATATTTGTTCAGGTTATTCACATTTTTTGCAAAAGGTTGGTTTGTAAATATAAACGTTTTCTTTTTTTTTTTTTATTCACTTTTTTATTGACATTCTGCATCAATTTTGACAAAGATATTCATTTTACATGTCATTAACAGTATATTATTCTGAATGTCCTTTTTTTTAACAATGAAACAAACAAACAGAACATTAACAAGTAGGGAGTGAATTGCGGTTATTGCATCTAATCTTCTATACAAAAATAAAAGAATCAAAGTCCGGTCTGCGTGGCATGATGTATTCCATCCATTTCTTCCAGCGCATAACAAACAAGTCCTTCTTATAGTTCACCTCTGCAGTAAGTCTCTCCATCTTATATATGTCCATCCACATGCTCAGCGTTGGGCTTTCTGATGAAAGCCATTTTCTTGTGATGGCTTTTTTGGCCGCTATTAGTAGGATGTTAAATAAATATTTGTCTCTCTTTGGCCATCCTTCTGGTATAAGTCCAAAAAATAAAGATTTACATTCAAAGGATAAGTGGCTCCTGATAATTTCTTGTGTTTCCTTATGTATTTCCTTCCAGTAATTTTCAAGAACTGAACAATTCCAGAAGAGATGATAATGATTTGCATTTGTATTACCACCTTTTCTCCAGCAAATTGGGGAGTTATCTCTGTAGTGGGACTTTTGATGTGGTGTAATGAAATATCTAATCAAGCTTTTCCAGCCAAACTCTTTCCAACTCTGTGAACTACTACACTTCCAAATTTAAACATTTTCATGTAATTTTACTTTTTGACACTAGAACAAACAGAAAAAAGTGGCAGTTTTCATTCTTTATAGATAATTCTGAACAGATTTTACTGGTCTGATCCACTTGAGATTGTGTTGGTCTGTATAAGAACTAAAATGATTTTGACACCATTGACAGATGCATTTCACAAATTCATCCCATGGGCCAGATTGGGCCCAGGCCACATGTTTGACACCTGTGGAATAAAGCATCAGTAGTTTGACTTCATTTGTCACTTGTTCAATATCGAATAGAATAGAGTAGAATAGGCTCTGTCATTCTATTCTATTCTATTCTATTCTATTCTATTCTATTCTATTCTATTCTATTCTATTCTATTCTATTCTATTCCACCATGAATTGACTTGTTTCACTTTACTTTCACCACAGAAACTTGGTTAAGACTTGAATTATACACATACTTAAGATTTTATTTCATTGATGCCAAGAAACAACATACTACAGGACAGGAAGAGATCTTGTTAAGACCTAAAACAGTGTTTTTAATCCTTGGGGTCACCTGGAATTCAAATGGGGGTCACCTGAAATTTCAAGTAATTGATTAAAAAAAATAATAATAAAAATTAAATTAAAAATTACTTAAATTAGTAAAAGAATTACTAATAAAAAAATATATGGTGAGTTGACAGAGACTATCTCAATCCATAAAAGACATGACAAACTGTGAAGCTGAAACTGCAGCACTGTGGTTCTGTTTACATTTACATTTATGCATTTGGCAGACGCTTTTTTCCAAAGCGACTTACAGAGGAAAACCAATCAAATCATTCAATCAATCAATCAAATTTTATTTATATAGCACCAGATCACAACCAAAAGTTCTCTCATGACACTTTATATATAGAGTTGGTCAAAACCAGACTCTAAGCCAATTTACAGAAACCCAACAGAATCCTCCAGGAGCACACACTAGTGACTGGTGTTTCTGTGTCAAATGTTCATTGTGGTCAGTTTCAGATGCTGCAGCTCTTTCATAATTCATAGTTTCAGTTCTTGTTTGTTCAGTATTAATTGTCCTCCTTGTAAATCACAGCTGGACTGACTGGACAGATCCTGACCAAGGAAAATACAATTCTCCCTTTGTGCAGTAATCTACACCTGGATTTACTGCCTCTGTCCACAATAATAGACATTATATAGACTAAATGTCCTCTAACATTAACGTTTATTTGCAACATAGTATAGCAAACTATTACATGATAAAAAAGCAAATTAATTTTAGCAGAAAAATGTCTCTGTTTTGAATGTCTGGGGCCACCAGAAATTTGTGATGTTAAACTGGGGTCACAAGACAACAAAAAGTTTGGGAACCACTGAGCTAAAATTTTCAAGTTATATAGCGAGCATTACAAAACAAAAACCAGCATTTAACCTCAGTTTGACACTGAACTTACTTATTTCACCTCCATCCACCTCCTTCTGAGGTTTTTCCCTATTGAACAGTGCACTTTTTCATTTGGTACGTTTACGTTTGTCGTATGAATCGACCCATATTGTTGTGTTCCTGATGAGGTCAGGCTGAAAAAAAATTAAGAGTAGAAACATCTGTCAAAGGTGAACATTTAGAAAAATGATGACAAATTGGGCAATTTGTTTCTGCCAGAAGGCTCACATCCTATCAGGAATACAACAAAAGAACAGAGACCTCTGAAAGTACAAGGATAGAAGTGCAAAAGAACAAAATACTGATGCTGCAGAGTTGAGCTTGTCCATGTGTTGCAGTCTTATGATCAAATATGTCACACTTTAAAGCTCTGTTTTAGCTCAAATCATAGAATCCATGCACGCTATTACATTTAATGAAGGATAATAGATAAGGATAGTAGATTTATTGTTAGGCTAATCGATATTTTCCCAGCTACGATTGCCCCACAGGATGCAAATGAGTCGTGAAATAGTTACTAAATGAGCAGATGAGTCAAAATAAAGAGCTCGTCGCAGATAAAATGAGCTTCTGCCGCTCGAAGTAGTAGCATAAATTAAAGCTGTAGACCTTCTGAGGAAACAAAAGAGACAAAGCCTACACTCTGACAGCGTTTTTATATGAAAGCAAAACAGTATGAACTCATAAAAACTCACTGTATTCAGGAAAGTTTGTTTATACAGCTCATTCCATGCACAAAGACAACTCCAACAGAAGACACAAATCAAAGAAAGTGCAGATGAAATGACGCTAACAGTGAACACAGCCTCCCCACGTCACATGCTCATGTCCATTACAACACGCTGCTCTATAGCTTCCATTTTGCATTAAGAACGAGCTCTCCGTGCCCGTCCCAGACCACTTTGTTGAAGACAGATGGCGTGGCTTTATGTTAATAGTATCGACAAAGCATGGGCTCCACCGCCGTTGGTTTGATGTGGACTGACGGGGCTGAGTGCTTCCACCATGAGCTGTTTGTTTTTTCGTTTGTCGTTTCTCTCACATGACGTCTTTTACCGCTCACTCTGTCTTTCCCCTGTTATTGTGTTTATCCATCACGCAGTTGATTGTTATAATGTAGTTCTTCTAATGCAGACTGATGCTGTAGAAGTGGAGATGGGTGGAATAATGGAAAAAAAACAAATGTGTTGAATGGTGTTTCATAGAGGATATGAAAAGTCACCATATTCAGAATATCATATATGTGTGATATCGAATGTGTACATTATCATTTACTAGGGATGCACCGATCCGATACCAGTATCGGGCATCGGCTCTGATACTCAATGTGTGTAGATGTACTCGTAAAAGTAATCAGATACAACTGCACCGATACCACTTAGGGCCGTGTGACATTTACAGTTCAGTGCAGCAGGTACGAGGAGGAGGAATAATGAGTGTGAAGAGTGTGGAGATTTTTCTGAATAAATGACGGTGATAAAAGTAAGGCTGACTGACAGTAGCATTCAGACACAGACAGATACAGACGCAGCCTTCTGTCCGTCCTCTGCGTACATTCCATCTGTTTTCCAGGTGATGGAGGATGAGTACCCAGACACAGAATACCAGCGGGAGTACGGAGCGGTGCGGACCGCCGCCAGCGGAAGTGAAAACCAAACTTGTGTCTCATTTGTCTTTTCTCTTCCTGCTGAAGCTAAACTTTTAAACCTTACCAGAGAAAACGCTGCAACATTAGTATCACAGTAGTGTTTCCTCTGTCGTCTACAGGTTTGTTATTACTGACTTTCTTCTTCTTCTCAGTAAACTTTCCTCTTCTTCGTGGTATTTGTCCAGTATGGTTAATTCAGAGCGGCGCCCCCTGGTGGATTAATTGACAAACGCTCATTCCAACACATTAAATGTCAGTAGCAGCACTTTGTTCCAGTCAGACTAATGACAACGACAATAAAGCACATTTACAAAAGGAACTAACAACTGGAATGGGATTATTAAGGACTAGTATTGGTACTCAGTATCGGCAAGTACTCAAATGTAAGTACTCGTACTTGTACTCAGTTTGGAAAAAAGTGGTATCAGTTTACGTGTGTTTTAAAGTGACTGCATGGAAATGGTTGAATTTTGAGAAGAATGACTCCCAGTCTGATGTAGTGAATATACAACTGTTTCATTCACAAAAACAGTCAAAGAAACCCTCAAACACTGCAAAAAGTTCACATAAATACCACATTAGCAAAAGTATGTGGAAGAATTTAACATGTTACATGATTAACACTGTATTGTACAGTATTATATCATAGTTTACATAATTGAAAAAAAAAAAGTGTGTTTCTTCAGGTCTATATATGACCATACCATGAGAATAATGGCATTTCAGTGCTTAAAAAGAGTGTCTTGGAGTTTTCTTCCTGTTTGTCGTCTACTTTATGAATCCCTTTTTCCAAAGAGCACCTCGAACAAACTCTTTTTTTTTTTTTTTTTTTTTTTTTTTTTTTTTCTTTTGGTCCTACAAGCATTCCTTCCCATGATTTTTTGAAATTCCATATGTGTTGGAAATGGAGTCATTTGAACCAAAAGCTTATTAATTTTTACCCAAATTCAATGTATTACAGTACAACACACAAATTATATCATCCTATATTAATACAACATGTATACACGCTTATATCAATCAATATAATAATTATTAAATGTATGTAATGTAATTCCATATATGACATCACTGGTTTCCAAATAATGCATGGTATGGAAATGTGCCATTTCGTATCATACTGTGTCATAGTTTTCCATACATACTCTGTTATATACTTACCGTATATGTAAGTATAGCCCATTGTATTGTCATATCATATTTCAGGGTACCTTACTGTATTGTGTGGAATCGGATCGTGATGTATACGCTGGGGCGGCCATGGCTCAGATGGCTCAGTAGAGCGGGTCGTCCAATAACCGAATGGTTGGAGGTTCAAATCCTGCTCTGTCCATGTGCTGTTGTGTCCTTGGGCAAGACACTTCACCCCCCTTGCCTCCAGTGCTGCTGCTCACACTGGTGTATGAATGTGTGTGAATGTTCGGTGGTGGTCGGAGGTGCTGTAGGTGCGAACTGTCAGCCACGCTTCTGTCAGTCTGCCCCAGGACAGCTGTGGAGACAGATGTAGTTCACCACCACCAGAGGGAGGATGTGAGAGTGAATGAAGAATGGATCCACTGTATGTGCTTTGAGTATGCGTTCATAGAAAAGCACTATAGAAATCTAATCTATTACTATTATTATTATTATTATTATTATTATTATTATTAATAGAAATCTAAATCTTACCAAGTGTATTTTTCTCATTTCTAGT
Source organism: Sphaeramia orbicularis (assembly GCF_902148855.1). Classification (NCBI taxonomy): domain Eukaryota; kingdom Metazoa; phylum Chordata; class Actinopteri; order Kurtiformes; family Apogonidae; genus Sphaeramia; species Sphaeramia orbicularis. Next base: position 3,704,016 of record NC_043972.1, read on the forward strand.
CCAAATATCTCATCACACTTAAAATAAGACACAATCACTTAGAGTAACTTTTCAGTGAAATATGAGAACTTATTTTTAGACAATAGATCTTATTTTAAGAAATCTTACCAAGATAATTTTCACTTGTTCCATTGACAGATTTTTTTTGCTTAATTCAAGATTTTTTTGTTTACTTCAAGCAAAAAAAAAAGTCTTAAAATCAGTTCTTATATCTCACTGAAAAGTTCCTCTTTAGGTGATTGTGTCTTATTTTAAGTGTGTTGAGATATTTTGACTAGAAATGAGAAAAATACACTTGGTAAGATTTAGATTTTTGCAGTGTGTATCAACATTTTTATTCAGATATGAGTTTTTTTTACCCATATTACACATCCTTACACGTCTACGTGTGAATGTACTACCGGTCATAGTTGATGGAGGTTAGTTTTTTTCAGTGTTTGATGCCGTCTCTTGGTTTTTCAGAGACAGTTCCATGGAGGGTGAGTATAGTCCTGACTGTGTGAGTTTGCTTTGTACACTGGGTGACATTAAAACCATTACTAAACGGTTCTGTCATTTCACAGTTGAGTAATTGGATAATGTGTAAAATCAAATGAACAGTGTGTTCTAACTCAGGTGGTTTGTTTGTAAATCACACCTAACACACCGGCTCCATTTAAAGGCTGTGATATTTTTATTATTTATCATTTCATGTGGTCACCTTCACCTCTGCGATAACAAACATTAAACCCAGTGTTTGCCGTTAAACGTCCGCATGGCTTCGTGTCCCATTTCATTCCCATTTCCTCTCGTTTGTCGTATTCATACCGTGCCGTTTTTCCGTCTTTGCTGATGTTTCGTGCTTTGCAGAAGGCGACCGTCTGTTTGACCTCAGACTCAGACAGAAAAACATTCAGACCCAGTTAGAGCGAAATGAATGCGACTGCGACTCAGACACAAACATTACAATATACTGACACAAGTAGACAGACTCTGGTCATGACGGTTGAAGGAGAAGAAGGAAAATGACAAATAATGACCCGGCTGAGAGGTTTGTTTGGTTTGTTTGGATCTATTATCATGCAAAGTACAACACAGAACTGCACTTATGTTTACATCGAAGGCACTTGGACTTGACTTCCCTACGTTTCAGAGGTAAATGTTGGGCTTTTTATTTCAAATCAAATCAAATTTTATTTATATACATTACATACATACATTATTTATATTTCATTCTGTTCATCTGTGCAAAGGCTTTCACACAGAACTTATAAATTGGTCATAAAATGTGATGTTTTGTTCTAAAATTATGTAAAAGTACCACAGAAATAATAACACTGGGTTACAAAAAAATATTTTTTGCAAGTTGTGTAGGTTTTTTCAACTGAATTAGGACCATTTTGCACCGCTAAATCCAAAAATGACATCTGTTTTTCTCAGTCAGGTCAGGTTTTTTTGCTAATTTGATTTTGACAAATTTGATCTTCTCACAAAATTGATTACATTTTTGTGACTTTATCAGTTGATTTTTTTTATATAGTTCTCACCCAAATAGGTTTTAAGAGAAAAAAAATCATTTTCACAAGCACACTTTATGAAACTTGTGACTTGATTCCTGTTAGGTACAATGGTGTATTCAGCGCAGATGTAGCAGAATACATCAGGCTTATTTTTGCCAGATCTTCTAGTCGAAGCCATTTCATTCACCTGTAATATTAAAAAAAAACAGTAATCATAAATTGGCAAAAGTAAAATCTTCAGAACTTGTTTATTGCAAGAAATATGAAAGAATTTTGTATCATATGATGTGAAAATGCCCATAAATTTAAGCAAAAATGTTCAAAAGCCAATATGTAGCATAGTTCAGAAAGTTGACCTGATTGAGCAAAATGAATGTGATTTTTGGATTCAGCACCAAAATGATCCTAAATCAGAAAAAAAAAAAAACTGAAATAATACATTTGTTGTTGACCAGTGTAATTAGTTATGTCACGACATTCATTTGTTTAAGTGCAAAAAATGATATTCACTTATGCCAATATTTATGTTTACCAACTATCCAGACAAAAAGGATGTAAATAACCTGAAAAAAAGTGGAATTTGTTAAGAAATATAAGTACAATTTTATCAATATTATCCTTCGATTTATCATTTATGTATATGCATTACAGATCAGATCTACAAAAGGCACAAAACATGTAGTAACAGGCAAAAAAAAAAGTAACCCTTTTTGGATTCAGCACACCAAAATTATCCTAAATCAGCTCAAAAAACTTAAACAATAAATTTGTTGTTGACCAGTGTAATAATCAACCACCACAGATAATATGCAGATATTTTTTTTTAGAACTGTTCCAGTAATTTTTCTTGCCAAGTTTTGTGTCTGATGAATATCTGATGCTCTTCTTTTAAATTACTTTAATAAATGTAATGTATTGTTAATATTTTTAGGATTGGACAAAAAAACTGCAAACACAAAGTATCTGGATAATTATGACAGATTGTTTTCTCTTGCTTTTTGGATTTTTTCCAAACTAATCTGGCAATTAAAAAAATCCCTTCATTATTCAGACTACACTAAAGTACTGCACTTACACATACAGTGAAGATACTTGGATTTGTCTTCTTCTCTACACTTCAGAGGTAAATGTTGTGCTTTTTATTTCTTTACATTTATCTGAAATATATTAGGTATTTAGAAAATATGATGTTTTATTCTAAAATTATATAAAAGTACCGCTGAAATAATGATGATTAACCACAATCGATAAACTGCAGATATTTTTATAACTGTTCCAGTATTTTTTTCTTGCCACGTTTTGTGTTTCAACTTCCCTGTATGTGTCTGATGAATATCTGATGCTTTTCTTTTAATTTACTTTAATACATTTAATATAGTGTTAATATTTTTAGGTTTGGACAAAAAAACTTGTGAACTCCAAATCTCTAGAATATTGCAATAAATTGTTTTCTCTTTGTTTTTGTATTTTTTTTCCAAACTAATCAGGCAAGTAATGAATCTGTTACTATGCAGAATACATTCAAGTACTGCACTTACATATACGCTGAAGATACTGGACGATATTGTGCTATTTATTTCATTTTGTCTGAGAGCTGTCGTTATTTTGTAACTCAAGATTTTACACGTAAAACCTTTAAAATGTAACGTTATAAAATTAAACCCTCCATCAATTTATACAAGTACCACTTACAAAAATAATAATAAAGATAAAAAGATTTGACAAAAATTAATCTGCAGCTCTTTTTTTTTGTTACAATTATTTCAGTTTTTTTTTTTTTCTTTTTTTTTGTCTTTCCAGTTCCTTATATGAGAATATCTGATGTTGTTCTTTTAAATTACCTTAATAAATGTAATGTATCGTTAATATTTTTAGGTTTGGACAAAAAACTGAGAACATGAACTCTCTAGATAATTGTGATAGATTAATTTCTCTCTGTTTTTGGATTTTTTTCCAAACTAATCAGGCGAATAATGAATCTCTGAGTACACTTACGAGGGCCGTTTAATAAGTTCATGGCCTCTTCCAGAACAGAACAACACAGACTGATAATTTATATTTTATTTTTCAACATCATCTCCATTTACAGCAATGCACTTGGTCCATCGATGTTCAAGCATCACTATCCCATCACGAAAGAATGTAACATCCTGTATTATAACAACCAGTATTTCTGGGTGAGGCCATGAACTTATTGAACAGCCCTCGTAAGTATACTTCTGTATATGTTGGAGATACTTGGACTTTACTGGAGTATTTTCCTTCTCTAGATTTTAGTGGTAAATATTGTATTTTTTTTTTTTTATTTCACAGCATTTATAACATTAAAATCTATACATTTATGATAGAAAAATTTCAACAGTAAAGTACATTATTTGAAACAAAGTCAGGTTCTTATTTTTAACAAACAAAACAAAATAATAATAATAATAATAATAATAATAATAATAATAATAATAATAATGATAATTGACAGTACAATCCCCTTCGTACTGTAGTCAGAAACTGTGAATAAATTTTAAATATCTTTTTTAATATTTAAAATGAGCCTTTAATCTTGGTGAATTTGTTTGTTAGTGAGACTAAAAAACAAAGTGAATGAAACTCTCTGTGTTTCCATGTATTAAAGTAAGTCAGACCTCATCATGCTGCAGCTGCCGTGTACATGGACCACACAGATGGAGCTGTTTATCATTCAGGAGGTGTGAAATACTCTGCATCTGCACGTCACTGCTACAATTTAACCGCTCTGAGACGTTTCATGATCTTGTAATTCAATAAAAAACAGGAGGACGACGCTCTTCCCCCTCATGTTCCTCAGCAGAATAATGAAGAGGCTTCTGAGCATGCTCGTTGGCTCGTACGCAGTGGGGGGTGGGGTGGGGTGGGGGGGGTATAGTTGCGAGGGGAACGTGCCCAGATCTCAAATGACCAAAGGAGACACTGGATCAGATGGAGCCACTGCCGCGGCTTCGCGTCACCTTCATGTTCGCCGCCACCTGAGCCGATCACTCACACTTTAATCCAGACTTCATGACACCGACGACAGCTTTTACAGCTTTACATTCGATGCCAGCGCCATGAATGCACCCAGGCCCAGTCAGTTTTAGTGTAAACTTTCACACAATCTGAAGCATTTTAGCTGAAAATGTTAATAAATGAAACCAGTTTGTCATTGGGATGTAAAGTTACGTTGCAGCGATCATCATTATTCATTTATCATCCAGCCTCGGAGCATTCAAGAACAATATCAATGTCAACACTTCTGTGAAAAGTGCTATATAAGTCAACTTATTTAATTACAGTATGTAATGGGATATAGATGTTAGAGAAATGATCTGTATCGATAGATAGATAGATAGATAGATAGATAGATAGATAGATAGATAGATAGATAGATAGATAGATAGATAGATAGATAGATAGATACTCCTTTTCGAGCATGTATAATTTCATTTCATTTGTTTTTTTTATTATTATTATTAATATTATTTTTATTTATTTATTTATTTATTTATTTACTTAGTCAGTTAGTTGTTTGTTTGCTTATCAATCATTTATGTACCAGTACTTATATTTTGTTGGTTGATTTTAGTTTTTTTTTCACTGTCTACATGTTCAAAATAAAGATTTCATTCATTCATTCATAGATAGATAGATACTCCTTTTCGAGCATGTATAATTTCATTTCATTTGTTTATTATTATTATTATTATTATATTATTTTTATTTATTTATTTATTTAGATGTTTGTTTGCTTGTCAATCATTTATGTACCGGTACTTATATTTTGTTGGTTGATTTTTGTTTTGTTTTTTCTCTGTCTACATGTTCTAAATAAAGATTTCATTCATTCATTCATTCACAGATAAATAGATAGATAGATATTGTAGTGCAGCAGCAGCGTAACAAGCAGTACAAATATAATGTAAGAATAAAAAATAGAACACAGGAGCACACATACTATACAAATAAATAATAAATTTGAAGTATAAAAACAGAACTAGTAGAAAATCTGGACAATTAAACTCTAAAGTGTAACAATAAACTCTAATGTGCAAAAGTGAAATGGAATTTTTCAACAAGATGGAGGTGCATAAATAATAAAGTGTATAATGAAATTTGGTTTGTGACCGGTCAAATATCTATTTATATCATCTAATGCAGGGATGTCCAACTCATTTTAGTTCAGTTCCACATTCAGCCTAATCTGATCTAAAGTGGGCCAGACCAGTAAAATAATACAAATAAGAAATAACTTATAAATAATGTCAACTCCAAAGTTTTTTTCTCTGTTTTTGAGTGAAAAAAAGCCAAATTCCACAATGAAAATGTTTACATCTACGAACCGTACTTGAACATAACATGAACAAATATGAACAACCTGAAAATTCTGAAGAAAAATAAGTGCAATTTTCACAATATTATGCCTTTGTTTATCATTTATACACACGCATCACAACTTACAGATCACAGTGGATCTACAAATACACAAAACATTTAGTAACAGGCAGAATATTGGTAACGTTCCACATATTTCTCTTAAGAAATTTCAGGTTATTCACATTTTTTGTAAAAGGCTAGTCTGTAAATGTAAACACTTTTTTATAATTTTACTTTTTTTTTTACACTACAGCAAAGAGAAAAAAATTGTAGTTTTCATTATTTATAGGTTATTCTGATAGTATTTTACTGCTCTGACCCACTTGAGACTGAATTGACCTAACATGAGTCGAACATCCTTGATCGTTAATATCGTCAGTGTAATTTCTGAATTTCACAAATTCATCCCAGGGGCCGGATTGGACCCTTTGGCGGGCCGGTTTTGGCCCCTGGGCCGCATGTTTGACACCTGTGATCTAATGTAATCTAATCTAGTTCTCTTATTCAACAAGTGGTGCCAGACACACCAAACCCCGCCCCTCATACGTATTGTAGCTTATTTTGACATCGATCCAGCTGATGTCATCATGTCTATGATGTCAGCGTAGACAGCATCGACAAATTTCACCCATTATGAGTAAATGGGGAAAAAAAGATTTTATAAATTCATAAAAAATTTGAACTTTGACCTACTTTCCTCAAAATGTAATCACATGTATTCTGGGTCACTGGCAACTTATAAACCTTATTTGGTTTGAATTCAACCAGTAGTTTTGCTGCTCGAGTGTAAACAAAGAAACAAACCGAACCCAAACCAATACTCCTAGCCTCCCCTTCTCCTGTGTTTTAGTGTAAAATAAAGAGTATAAAATAAATTATGACAATATTTATATATTAATGATTTGTAATGTGGATTACATTTTTATTGTTTTTACTTTAGTTTATTATTTCAGTTATATTGTATTTTTTAATTCTTTTTTTTTGTGTATTGTTCATTTCAGGGGAGGTATTCATATAAGCCTTCTTTTTGGCTTCTAACCTCTCCTGCACAATTTTGTTACTTGTTTGAATGTTGTTGTTTTTTCCATTCCTGTTTTTATTATGTGCAAATAAAAAATTAAAAAAAAATTCGCAAACTTTTAGTTCACAAAAAATGCAAATAACATGAACAACCTGAAATGACTTAAGAAAAATAAGTGTAATTTTAATGATTTGTTCAAATTATGTCTCAGTTTATCATTTACGCATGTGCATTACAACTTTACAGATCATAGTGGATCTACAAATACACAAAAATACAGGAACAGGTAGAATATGGTTAACGTTTTGGAGCTTTGAATTGGGACTCGTCTTTATTTAGAAGTTATTATGCTATTATTTTTGCTCACTTGAGCTTTAATTGGGCTAAAATTAATTCAACACCCTTGATTGTTCATATCTTCAAGGTAAATTTTTCACTTAAATTGATCCGGTGGGTCGTATTGGACCCTTTGGCGGTCTGGTTTTGACTCGTGGGCCTTATGTTTGACACCCCTGCTTTAACCCTTTCATGCACAGTGGTCACTCCAGTGGTCAGTTCTTCTCCAGCTGTTCTCTTGTATATTCATGGGTTTTGTTGTTTTAGTTCCATATCAGCCAACACAGTGGACGCTTCTGCACCATCCCATAATACACTGCAGTTCATACCATTACTGTAACTTTGCTGTTCTTGATAAACCTGATCTGCACTAACATGTTTCAGTGTAAATCAATTATTTGCTAGAATTTTTTTTTTTTTTTTTGCATATTATCTCCATGAAAAGATTAATAATTAGCCTTAGAATATGTTAAAATGTGAGAAAACATCAGATTTTATTTCATTGTTTTAATATCAATTTCTGAGATTAGGTTTTAAACACGTTTCTTTACTTCAAAAATTAAATGCATGGACATTTTTGTAACTCCATGAAAAAAAAAAAAAAACTATTTGATCATTGTTGTTGTTTTTTTCATGCCTATGGAGGAATAAAACACTCAAGAAAAAAATCTTAACTAAGGTTCTCATAATTAATGTATGAAAGGGTTAAAGGAACCTTCTATCTGTGACTTAAAGTGAGTTGACCTTTAACCTTTAATGTGACAGATAGTTTACCTGGACTTGAATTGGGCGATAAAACTGAACGAAGATGACAGATCCGGTGCCTCGGAGTCCAATGATGAAGAAACAATACACCATTCAAACCCATGCAGTCAGCAGCAATAACACACACACACACACACACACACACTCCATACTCACATTACCAGTGTTTCATACGTCACACAATTCACTTTCGCTTTAAGACCTGGGCGTCCCTCAGGGCTGGTCTAACGTCAGGACCACAGCACAGATTGTGACGACTCATTACTGTCACGTACGGCGCAGATTCCTCCACCGTTTGTGACACGTAATCAATGCAGACTTGTACACACACACATTCCCAGGCCTGCGTTCAGTGGAATAACCCCACCACGGCGTCCTCTAATGACAGTCCACACCCACAGCAGCCTGGCGTGTGTCCGTGTGTCGTCCATATGTTGGTCCTTTGTTTGTGACGCTGCAGAGGATGGACGTGCTGTTGTAATCCCAGTGTGTGACGGATCAGAGCAGGCCGTGCAGACTCTGCTTCCTCTCCTCTGATCGATACTGACATATGAGAAGAATGAGCTGGACATGCAGAGCACAGGCACAGGGTGGAGAACACAACAAATGAACACCACGGCTGAGAAATGTGCTTAAAACAGGACATTTATAGATAGATAGATACTTTATTCGTCCCATAGGGAAATTTACAGGTTCCAGCAGTATCCACAAACTTCAAAACAACAGTAGTAAACACAATAGTAAGAACACAATCGTAAAAAGAAGAAACTTTAACTTTCCACGAGGAGTCAGTGCAAAAGGAGACTGTTGTGCTTAGCGTCAGTGCAATGAATGAGTCTGTGCAAAGGATAAAGTGCAATGTAAACAATGCAATGTTTTAGCTTTTAATGTGAAGAAAAAAAGGACAGATTCACATCATATTTTGTCCAAAACTAAATTTTTTTTTTTTTTTTTTAATGAAATTATCAGTGTTTAGAATAATGAGCTATTAAGTTCTGCTAAAGATGTATTGGAATGTAGGGATATGAACTGAATATATTTACGCCAATGGGCCAGAGGACTTATGTGACCACTAGAGGGAGTAGTGAGTAGGGCTGAACGATATGGACAAAATTTCATATCTCGATATTCATGCCAGATATCTCGATATCGATACGTTACGATATGACTACGGGTTCGGTGAAAACCAAGCATTTTTCAGAAGAATACAAACATCATAATACAAAAGAATGTGGAAAGTGCAGTTTTATTTATAAGAACTCGCTGCCAGTCGTCAACATTAACATAAAGTACAATTTGTTGTGACTTCCAGAGCTGTACACGCAGGGTGAGCGCGGGGGAAATCTGTATCGTTTATATCGTTGCTTTTTCGATATTAATATCTTGAATGTTCATATCTAGATATAGATATGATAACGATATATCTTTTCCTTATATCTATCCTCCTCCTCCTCTTCCTCCTCCTCTTCCTCCTCCTCTTCTTCCTCCTCCTCTTCCTCTTCCTCCTCTTCTTCCTCCTCTTCTTCCTCCTCCTCCTCCTCCTCCTCCTCCTCTTCCTCCTCTTCTTCCTCCCCCTCTTCCTCCTCTTCCTCCTCTTCTTCCTCCTCTTCCTCTTCTTCCTCCTCCTCCTCCTCCTCCTCTTCCTCTTCTTCCTCCTCCTCCTCCTCCTCTTCCTCCTCTTCTTCCTCCTCCTCTTCCTCTTCTTCCTCCTCCTCCTCCTCCTCTTCTTCCTCCTCCCCCTCCTCCTCTTCCTCCTCCTCCTCCTCCTCTTCCTCTTCTTCCTCTTCTTCCTCCTCCTCCTCTTCCTCCTCTTCCTCTTCTTCCTCCTCCTCCTCCTCCTCCTCCTCCTCCTCTTCCTCCTCTTCCTCTTCTTCCTCCTCCTCCTCTTCTTCCTCCTCCCCCTCCTCCTCCTCCTCTTCCTCCTCTTCTTCCTCCTCTTCCTCCTCCTCTTCTTCCTCCTCTTCCTCCTCGTCTCACATTTTATGATCCAACTAATAAAATCACTTACTGCTCCTTCGAGACGTCAGAACAAATAAACGGTCTGGTTTCTGTCCAGGAGGAGGAGCCTGTGTTGTTGTTTTTTTTTTTTTTTTTTTTTATTCGTTGCTTTAATTGCTTCTTTGCGTTCCTCAGTCAGTTTGTGTTTAACCCTACAGAAGGAGTTTTGCGACTAAAGCCCTGCATCAGCACAAACCCCGCTCCGGATCAGTCCGTCGGACACAAACTTTAACAACATCCAGCTCTTGTGAAGCTCAGACGTAATTTGCCTGCTTTGCGTTTTGCCAGAAGCACGTTGGAATTAATTGATTCCAAAGTAATCCTGCTAAGATAAGCATCTAGGGAAGAGGGGAGTGTTTGAAGTCATTTATTTAAGAGCAAATGGAAGCGTGGCGTCCAACTGGAACAGCTGCTCATCTTCGTTCCCATCAGGGCTGTCAGTCATTTTAGTTCAGGTTCTACTTTCAGCCCAAATGGGTCGCACCAGTAGAAGAACATGACGAGTGGTTCCAGGCACAACAAGCCCCGCCCCTCACATGTATTGTAGCTTATTTTGGCATCGATCCAGCTGATGTCACCATGTCTGTATGTGCTGATGTCAGAATAGACTAATTTTGGCCATTATTAAAATTCATAAAAAATTTCAACTTTGACCTATTTTTGCCCAAATGTAATCGCATCTATTCTGGGTCACTGGTAATCTATAAACCCAGTTTGGTGTGAATTCAGCCAATAGTTTTGCTGCTAAAGTGTTAACAAAGAAACAAACCAAAAATAATACCCCTTGCCTCCCCTTTGGAGGGGTGAGGAAATAACATAAATAATGACAACTCCAAATTTGTCTCTTTGTTTTAGTGCAAAAAAACCCAAAACATTAAATTATGAAAATATTTAGCTGGAAAAAAAACCAAACACAATTTTAACAATATTGTGCCTCAATTTATTATTTATACATGTGCATTATCAGATCTACAAACAGGGCTGTGTATTGGCAAGAATCTGGCGATAAGATAAAAATCATAATACTAGGATCATGATACGATTTATCACGATGTATCATGATACTGTGAAAAAGGCAATTTTTCTTTTTTTTTTTTTTTTTTTTTTTTTAAAGACTACATCCTGGAAGAGTTGAATTACACCAGAAATCTGCACAAATACTAAACACATTTTTATTTGATCCCAACAGAATCTAATGCTACATCACTAAATGTTCCTGTGTTCAAAGTTTAATAATATTTTACAGACATTACAGTTTCAGATCCTGTTCAAATGTTCATATTCTATTAGTTCAGAACTAACATCAGAACAGGATTTGAGTTCAATCCCAACAAAGGAACTAACATTATTGAATAAAACAGTGTTAAATAATAATAAATAAATAAATAAAATATGAACAAAAAAGGAAACCAAAAAACAAAAATGAAGCTCCGCAATATCTGCATTTGAATAAATACCCCAAAATATCGATACAGTACTTTTTAATATCAGTACAGCATCGTGAAATGAAATATTGCGATATATTGCAGAACCGATATTTTCTAACAGCCCTATCTACAAAGGCACAAAACATTTAGTAACAGGCAGAATATTGTTAAAATTGCACTTAATTTTCTTTAAGACATTTCAGATTTTACATATTTGTTCATGTTATACACATTTTAATGCTAAAGGATAGTTTGTTGATGCAAATATTTTCAGAATTTAATGTTAGTTTGCAGTAAAATAAAGAAAAAAAATGGAGTTGTCATTATTTGTAAGCATAATTTTTTTCACATTAAACCAAGAAGTAAATTTGGAGTCATTATTTATCGGTTATTATGTTGTTATTGTACTTGAAATCCCATTCTTCTATATGTGGAACCTGAACTAAATGACTTCCACACTGTTAAAACTGTTAATACTGTGTTTTCAGTGTAATTTTTATACTTTGTAAATTCACCGTGTGAGCCAGTTTGGAACCGCGGGTCATATGTTTGACACCTCTGAGGTACACGGTCAGTGTTTCCATGTTGACCTGATCTCCGTGCCCCTCTCACCTTGTGGAAAAGCCCCGCAGACGGACGGACCCGGGTGTTTTTACAGCTGTGACAGGATCAGATCTGGGTCTGGGATCAGGTTTTTGCTTACACTGGAACTCCAGCCCGTCCCTCAGACCGCGTCAGCAAACCGGGACAAACAATACCTGGACGCCATTCCAAGGTCCAGCCGGTCCACGACAAAGGCCGCGAGTCTGAGTCCGTCCAGACCCCCACCCCCCCCCACCCAGATCCACAGAAGGATGTTTCCAAAGCAGGAGTTCATGTCATAAACAGAGAAAACACGGATGGAACTCTGAAAACCAGTAGCATCAGACACAGTTTGGACCAGATCCATGAAACACCTGCTGTTCTGAAAAGTAAAAGAACACACAGTCTGTTCCTCTGGTATATTAGTAGAACTCAAACAGGGTGAGTGTTGTTTTTAACCAAACATTCACACAGTTCAAGTTTTTCATTTGTCTGAACATGTGTTTCATGTGTTTCACCCTCTGGTCTGGAACTATCGCACATTTCAGCAGTTATTTATGAAGCAGAAAAGCATTTTGTTCAAAATGACACTGACAGAGACAAAAACAACACGTGCAAATCACAAACAAATAGGAAAGTCGTCACATGTACATCTACACACATTACAGACTAAAAATACTGTACCTGCTCCGTTTAAATGTACCTCTGCTGACAAAGACTTGATTACATTTCCATCTTTATTGGCCAGGAGGCTTCTATTGTTAAAGTGGAAATCCTCATCTACACCAACCTTCTCAAAATGGATCAAGGAAGTACTTTATTTTCTCAAACTGGAAAAAATTCATTTGACATTAGCTGGAGCCTCGAAGACTTTTGAAAAGACATGGACTCCTTTTCTGATCGATGTGAATAGTGCAATCTGTCATGTTTCTCTTGACTGAGTATTTTGATATACAGTTTTTGTTTGTTTTTTTCTTTTCTGTAATATTAAGTGATTTTTTTTAAAATTTATTTTATTTTATTTTTTTTAATAATAACCACAATATATTAAAAATGACAGAAAAGGTGCTTGGCAACAACATGTCCAGTTATTTATTTTTTTTCCTGTGATGGGAGTAAACAAGGCTTTGCAGATTCTCAGTTAGTTCCCTCTGACGTGAGGGCCTGGAGCAGCTCACTCCCATTCAGCTTTGGAGATCCACATCATGTAGTTTAATCTGTGTCTCAGTTCTTGATTCCTCGCCAGATTCTCTCCCATCCAGCTCTTAAACTTACCCCCCCCCCACATCCAGGTGACATCCCCACAAATACATCCATATACATACAGATACAAACAAAACACCAACAAAAAAAAAAGGACTCAAACCAATTTATGTTGATCATTTTGGTCATATCACCAACATTTTGGACCTCTTGCATAAGGAAAAAACAAACAAAAAACAAAAAGTCCCAGCGGTCAAACTGTGGGCACTGAGAAGACTAAGATGGCAGTAAAAGAGTGAAGAAGACAAAAAAAATGCATTAAGTAAAAACAAGAAGTCAGGAAAAAGGCAAGTTCCTGATATGATTTATAAACTGTGACCAGGTTCTATCATATTTATCCTCTAACCCGCAGACTGTATACCTAATTTTTTCCAGGTCCAATCCCAACATCACCTCTCTAATCCAATGAACATAGGCAGGAGGGTTCTTCCCCTTCCAGTTCAGTAATATCAGATGGCGGGCATGTCTTTTCTGTAACATTTAAAGTGGAAATTTTGTACTTCTATTTTGTATTTTATTTATTGTTTATTTATTTGTTTATTTTTTATCTTTCCTGTGATTTGAGGAGATGTGTGCTGGGGGGGGGGGGGGGGGGGGGGGGATTTGTTCCGCTTGTTGTTTGTCTGTGATGGACTTTATGTCTGAACTATGTTCTTTTTTTTTTTTTATATGTAAAAAACAACAAAAACCAATAAACAGAAGGTAAAAAAAAAAAAAAAGAATAAAAATACTAATTATTTTTCGAATAAACGCAAAAGAAAAGACGAGCACAGGAAGGAGCTTCATCTTCTTTCCCCTACACCAGGGGTGGGCAGTTCAGTTTCCTATGGGAGCACATGAGAAACTTTGACAGTTGTTAAGGGCCGGATCAATATACTTGCAGCTCTCCTTAATATCTCTCTCTCTCTCTCTCTCTCTCTCTCTCTCTCTCTCTCTCTCTGTCTCTCTCTCTCTCTCTCTCTCTCCATATATATATATATATATATATATATATATATATGTACTTTACGATAATGCAAAAACAGTAAATGCAACAATACAATAATAAAATGAAAATGTGGAGCACAGAATACAACTATTTCATGAATATTCACAAAAAGACTTTTGAAAATGTGCAAAACCAGCTGCACATTAACTTTACATGAAAAACTATGAATGCATCCAGCTTTGTTTGTTTGCACATCACAGTTCCTTTTCTTTTTCTTTACCTCTGACTTCAGTAAAGAAAGACTTACAAGTCCATGTCTTGTTAAAAACTCTACATTTGGAATCAATCTTTCTTTTTTTGTCGTTAGCTGACATCATCATGAGCTGAAACTGACCAACAAACCAATCAGTGCATAAGCTTTATGCAAGTACAGGAAGTATGTGGGAAAAAACGGTCAATTAGCAGATCCTTCAAAATAAAAGCAGTGGCGTTGTATTTGTTACGTCTGTTATGATGATACGTATGTGCATTGACTTTTAATTTGCCAGTGACCTCATGTGGGCCAGTTAGGGGCCGCATGTGGCCCCCGGGCCTTACAATGCCCAGGTCTGCCCTACACTGTCAGATACATGAAAACATAGATTAGACTTGTTTTTTTTTTTACATCATGTTGCATCTTTTATTTTATATTTTATTGAAGTGTTAAATCTCTTACCAACATTTTCCAGAACTCCTCTACTGTTTTAACTCAGAAAATGATTGAAAGTATCTCATTACTGTTCTTATATTTTACTCTTTTGTTTGAGATATTGTTGATTTTCTTTTTTTTTTTATCTCAGCTCTTCTCTTTGTTCTTTTTCTTGTGTGTTTTCAGAAAATGCTGGAGGCCTCGGAGCTCAGTAAAACTCTGTAGCGAAGACGAGAGGAAGACGTACAGATACTGACCGACGACTTTAACCATCATCATCCACCGTACCGTCTGCATCCGAACAAACCCAAAACTGTGGACTCCTCTGTTTACCTTTAGTTTCCTTCTGTCACAGTTTGAGCTGCGTCACTATCAGAAGTATTAACACCGGTGTATTTATGACACGTACTGTATTAATGAGGCTTTATTTTGGGATGGACGATGGGAAATAGTGTTAAAATCACAGGAGAATGCTGTACACATATAAAATATACTGTAGCAACTGTAGGTTTTCTATCTAAAACTGTATTTATGTCAGGATTTTCTGCTCTGAAGTCACTTTGGGTGGAGTTTGGGTTGGTATGAAACTGTAATTCTGGGTGAAGTTCCACCTGCGGCTCAAAAGTAAAAAGAAAAACAACGATGGTGGAGGTTTGGTTTAAGCAGCGGAAGATTTCACTGTTAAATTTAGCAATAATTATTAGCTTGAATGACGTCTAAATACGCAAAACAGAATTTAACTGAGCAAATAAATGCCTCGTCCACACTAATACGGATATTTTTTCTGTCATCCCCAATTTATGTCCTCATTACTTTTTTTTTTAATTTACAGATAATACTGTATGTAGCAAATGTAGAGGCTTTAATCAAATTAAATGAAGCAGCATCGACAAGTTAAGGGTTAAATTTAACTTACATTGAGGTTTTTAAGGTGGTTTAGGTGGGGTTTTTTTTGTATCATACACACAGAATGGACTAAAAAAGTCAGAATATTATTTAATATTTATCCAATATTTAACCTTTAGCTTTGATTTACACCTGGATTTGATGTTTCAGGTGCAGCTCCGTCACATAAAGTAATAACAGATGTGAGCGACACTATCGGATCCAAATAAACACATAAAATTCACAGTTTTAGTGACTTAAACGGCTGTTTACATGTGGAAAAGAGGAAGAAATGTGGACGCAAAATGTTCGTTTGAAATATTAACATTAGTGTGGATCAGACTTCAATCCAAAACCAAACCTTTGTCTACAGAATATGGACAAAAATACTGGGACACGTCATGTATTCCTGTTGATTAGAAATATTATCACGATTAAAATGTTAACATAAATAATTATCATGATAAATGTCAAAAATAAATATTTATTTTACATTTCGAGGCTGATTGTAGAAACCAGACAGTTATTTTCGGGTTAAAATGGTTATTAATGTACAAATATTTCAGAAATCTACAGGTAGAACGTGTAGAACTATTACAATGATTTAAAAATAATCAATGTTTAGTCAAAGTAAAAATAAGTACAGGGGACAGTTTAGGTGACAATGTAACAAAATTAGCCCTAAAGACAAAATTGAAATGTTTTTTGCAATATTTATCACAGTATAAAATTATGATATTTGTCATTATCTTTTAGCAATAAAACACCTGAATTTATTATGTCCCAATACTTTTGTCCATATAATGAAAGTTATTTTTTTACATTTTAGGTGCAAAAAGCCGCAATAGTTATAGTTACATGTGCAAATTAATGTTACTTGATTGTTTTTTCCTCGTGTAATCATATAAACCAGAGTTTAAAAAAAATATATATATATATTAAAAATGTTCACTTTGTCATAAAACACACTTTACTTCAAAGACAGGAGGGAAGAAAATGAAAGATTTTTTTTTTTTTTTTGCTAAATATCTATTAGTGTGAACAGGACTAAGAAAGCTCTAATATATGAACAGAAACACAATGATTTAAGATGAAAAACTGGGAAAATATCTACATATGCAACTAGAAAATAAGAAAATAAAATAAAAACACTTGTCAGAATAAAGTCGGAAAATATTGAGATAAAACCCAGAATTTTATGAGAATAAATTTGAATACAAAGAGTCATAGGTTTACAAAAATAAAGCTGTAATAGTTTGAGAATAAAGTAGTAGTAGTAAAAAAAACAACAAAAAAAAAAAACCCTCATAATTTAATGAAAGTAATGTCGTACTTTTATGAGATTAAAGTCTTAATATTATGAGAATAAAGCCAGAATTTAAAAACAGGTGGAAAAATATCATAATTTACAAGAATAAAGTTGTATCCACTTGTTGCATACTGGAGAACTCGGAACATTTTGTGAGGTTCTACTTTCATTTGTTGTTTACGCAACAAATACTAAGACTATTAGCCCCGCCCACCAAATACTGAGCCTGTTAGCCCCGCCCACCATCAACACATTAGCATTAGTCGTCCGCTCCAACAGAACTAAAGTTACTGCTGCGCTTGTTTGGCTTACAATTTCTAAATTATAACTTTTTTATCACACTATTGCAAATTTATTTTCAAAATATTACAACTTTAATCGCATAAAAGTATGACATTATTTTCATTAAATCGGGATTTTTTTTTAACTACGACTTTATTCTCAAAATATTACAACTTTATTCTTTTAAATTACGGGTTTTATTGATATTTTACAACTGTATTCTCATAAGTGTTTTTATTTGCTTATGTGGCTCTGATACGCCATCGCAGAACCACAAAAGTCCAAATAAAACCCTAGTATTTATATTAGGATTAAATATAGGACTGAATTCTTGGAATATTCGGACTTTTTCCCATAAAAATGTAATGATTCTCCACATGTGTCAGGTTTTATCAGATAATCTGACGAGTGAATACATTATTAGTCAGGAAATTAAAAAAAAACACTCCAGAGTAAAATAAATTAGAGTTAATGAAGTTAGTGTTGATGGAATATGAGCATTCGAGTGATTTGTGACATCATCAGGTGTGAAGCTGCTCAGGCACAAGCCCCGCCCCTCGCACGTATTGTATCTTATTTTGGCCTCGATCCAGCTGATGTCATCATGTCTGTGCCTGTGCTGATGTCATATCGTCGCCTCCACATATGTGACAAGTTTGAAGTTAAAGTGAAATGAAATGGATGTTTTTATAGATGTTTGAAATTTGGCCATTAGAGGTAAAGGGAGAAAAAAAATTACAAAAATTCATAGAAAAATTTAACTTTGACCTATTTTTCCCCAAATGGAATCAGATCTATTCTGGGTCACTGGTAATCTATGAGCCAAATTTGGTCTGAATTCGACCAATAGTTTCGCTGCTGCAGACATTTGAAATTTCGTCCTGTAATTAAGTCAGTGGGGGAAAAAAGATTTTAAAAATTCATAAAAAATTTGAACTTTGACCTACTTTTCCCAAAATGTAATCAAATCTATTTTGCGTCGCTGGTAATCTATAAACCCAATTTGATATGAATTTGACCAACAGTTTTGCTGCTGCAGACATTTCAAATTTCGCCCCATAATAAGTAAATGGGGGGAAAAAAAGATTTTAAAAATTCATAAAAAATTTGAACTTTGAACTTTACTTTCCCAAAATGTAATGACGTTTGTTCTGGGTCACTGGTAATCTATAAACCCAATTTAGTTTGAATTCAACAACACATTTTGCTGCTACAGACATTTGAAATTTTGCCCAGTATAAGTAAATGGGGGAAAAAAAAGATTTTAAAAATTCATAAAAAATTTGAACTTTGACCTACTTTTCTCAAAATGTATTAAGATCTATTATGGGTCACTGGCAATGTATAAATCCAATTTGGTATGAATTCAACCAATAGTTTTGCCGTTACAGATATTTGAAATTTTGTCCAGTATAAGTAAATGGGGAAAAAAAGATTGTAAAAAAATTCATAAAAAATTTTAAATTTGACCTACTTTTCCCAAAATGTAATTAGATGTATTCTGGGTCACTGGCAGTCTATAAACCCAATTTGTTAGGAATTCAACCAATAGTTTTGCTGCTACAGACATGTCAAATTTTGCTCATTATAAATAAATGGGGAAAAAAAAGTAAAAAAAATTCATAAAAAATTGAATCTTGGACTCAAGTTTCCCAAAATGTATTGACATCTGTTCTGGGTCACTGGTGTTCTATAAACCCAGTTTGGTTTGAATTCAACCAATAGTTTTGCTGCTAAAAAACCAAACCAAAAACAACAGCCTTCACCTGTCCTTCAGGGGGCGGAGTCAGAATAAACGTATGAGAGTTTGAAATGTGCACATGCATGCGTCGGTGTTTCAGCTTCATCTGAAAGAACCGTCAGATGTGGATGGAAGCGTGCTTTAACACCGCCGTGCCTTCAAATGCAGACGTGTGTTTGTACTGGAGGTGGTGTAGACGCCTGCAGGTACCGGCTCTGAAACAGGTCCGGAATGTTCTGGGGACGATAAGAGACTGAAGCCCGCGTGTTCTGAAGCCCGCGTGTTCTGAAGCCCGCGTGTTCTGAAGCCTGGTGTTCTGAAGCCTGGTGTTCTGAAGCCTGGTGTTCTGAAGCCCGCATGTTCTGAAGCCTGGTGTTCTGAAGCCTGGTGTTCTGAAGCCTGGTGTTCTGAAGCCTGGTGTTCTGAAGCCTGGTGTTCTGAAGCCTGGTGTTCTGCTTCCATTTGTGAATAAACCTCTGACCTACAGGAAGACGCCGTGTGTATGTGCAGGTTTTTGTTTGTTTGTTTGTTTGTTTGTTTGTTGTTGACTTGGTAGACGGATCCGGCCTCTGCAGACCATCTGGTCCTGAAGCATCCGGGTCAGTTTCAGCTGAAGCTCCTGGGTGTCATGTAACAGGTGAATCACCGCCGGCTGCTTTTCAACACCTCCATGACCTGGATGTTTGACGGAGGCCGATCCAGGATTTAAGGCGGTCCAGGACGGGCACAGGTACAGGTTCTGCACCACACTGCATTCAGTACGAAAAGAAACGACTGCAGCTCCTTCTGGACTCACATGAACCCTCTGGTGTCCGGGTGTGCCTTTTATGCACACTTTGCACTTGGTGTGAACCCTTTCATGCACAGTGGTCACTCCAGTGGACAGCTGTTCTCCAGCTGTTCTCTTGTGTGTTCATGGGTTTTCACACCATTACTGTGACTTTGCTGTTTTTTATTGGTTCTTGAGTGGAAATCAATTAATTGTTATTTTTTGCATATTACCTCCATGAAGTGAGTCATAACTAATATTAGAATATGTCAGAATGTGAGAAAATATCAGTTTAGCAACATTAAATATGTTTTTATTTCATTGTTTTCATATCATTTTCTGACATTGGGTTTTAAACACTTGTTTCTTTGCTTCAAGAATATAATGCATGGTGTAGCTGAGCGGACATTTGTGTAAATTCATAAAAAAAAAAAAAAAAAACTCAATTGTATTGTTTCATGCCTGAGGAATAAAAACAGTCACCCCCCCCCAAAAAAAAAAAAAAACCTAAACTAAGGTTCTCATAATTCATGCATGAAAGGGTTAAAAAACCTCATTATTTTTCACAGTTTAAATAAGGTTAGAATTCAAAAGTTGTTCATTTTTGTATGATCTTTAAAATTCTGTCCACCAACTCAAATGTGCACATTGTAAACAAAAGAAAATGACCAGACTAGCATCTGTCTGCCAAGTGTGCAGAAAACGCACTGTTTGATCTGTATGATTAGGACTGAGCTGGATTTACAAAAAAAAAATCAAATTACAGCAGAAAAATAAATCAATATATACTCTTTAATAGTTTGATTTATAGGTGTGCATTTTACGCACACTTGGTGACAGATGCTAGTATTTTTTAATATTTGACCTAGCGCCAAAAATAAAAATGCAAATTAACCAATGTTGGAGTTAATCACTGACATATGTCAGGATGAAAAAATCAAATAATATGTGATCCACTTTTTATGGAGTATACTGAAAAAAAAAAATGTTTGTGTGTTTTTTGCATCTAAAACAATGGTTTGTTTACATTACAAACACGGCATTTAAAGGGTTAAAAAAATGTGACAATTATTGAGTATTTGGTATTTTTATTTACGGCTCAAGTTGATGAAATAGAAAAAAGTGTAAAAGAATTAAAAACAAACAGTATGAACATTTTTTTTACATTATTCCACAAGTGTGCCACAAAGACACACCTGGTGCTTAGTAAGGGCCTTGGTGGACGGGATACCGGAGGGTTAAACTAAAACTGGAATTATCTCTGAAGAAAAATGACACTGTAGCTCTTAAATATAAACTACAGTCATGTTCATGATGATTTGAAATAAAAACATCAATATTTCCTTAAAGTTTAATGGGAGATTTTTGTTCCTAAGTGAGATGTGAAGAAAGTAGATGGTTAGTTGTGGTAGAAAATTATTATTTACAGTCAGAGAATAGGAAATATTTTAGAAATATAGAGGCAGAACATTTAAAATTATAGTCATGGATAAAAAAAAGACAATCAATGTTTGAGAGAAATTAAGTAAAAAAAAAAACAACATCTCAGGCATTTTGGAAACAAAGATAACAGTTTAAACCAAACTAACCTATGCAATGATATTTATCCCAATGTAAAACTATGATATTTATTATTGTTTTATATCCCAGACTCGTTAGAAAAGAAACACCTGAATTCAATGTGTCCCAATACTTTTGTCCATATAGTGTATATGTGTGTGTGTTTATGCAGAGATGTAGGAGTATATATGTATTATTTTTCTGACTACAATAGAAGAATTAATGGGGATAAAATGTTTGTAAATTTTTGGACGATTCCAACTCTTTAACCAGAAGATTGTTTTTTTGTTTTGGTTTTTTTTTTCCGTTCATATCACTACATGTTAATTCTGTTAAATATGAACATTTACAGAAACAGTGTCAAATATGTTCATGTAATATAGTTAAAAAACAAAAGTCAAAGCCTTTAGACTTAATTCAGTAAAATGGACAGAAATGTAGAAATTAACCCTTTCATGCGTGAACTATGAGAACCTTAGTCAAGATTTTTTTCCTGAGTGTTTTTATTCCTCTTTAGGCATGAAAAAAAAAAGTGATTTATTTATTTATTTATTTATTTATTTAAATCAACCTGTTTTTCATGGAGTTACAAAAATGTCCACTCAGCTACACCATGAATTTTATTCTTGAAGCAAAGAAACATGTATTTAAAACCCAATATCATAAAGTGATCTGAAAACAGTGAAATGAAACCATGTTTAATGCAGCGAATCTGATGTTTTCTCACATTTTAACATATTCTAATACTAGTTATTACTCACTTCATGGAAATAATATGCAAAAAAATAAATATTAACAATTGATTTCCACTCAAGAACCAATCAAGAACAGTAAAGTTACAATAATGATATGAATTGCAGTTTATGAGATGATGCATAAGTGTCCACCGTGTTGGCTGATATGGAACTAAAACAACAAAACCCATGAATATACAAGAGAACAGCTGGAGAGCACAGGTGTCAAACATGCGGCCCGGGGGCCAAATCTGGCCCGCAAAGGTTCCATTCTGGCCCTGCAGGATGAAAGTGCAAAAATGAACCTGAACAGTCCAGGTTGAACAAATCACTTTGGTTCAGGTTCCACATACAGACCAATGTGATCTCCAGTAAAAATAACACAATAACCCATAAATAATGACACATTTTCTTTGTGAAAAATGATATGGAAAAAATTTAAGTGAAAAAAAACCATTACACTGTGAAAATATTTATATTTACAAAACTATTCTTTGACAATAAAATGCAAATAAATACATAATTAAAAACGATGAAAAACCAGAAATGTGCAATTTTAACCATATTCTGCCTTTTACTAAATGTTTTGTGCATTTATGGATCCACTGTGATCTGTAGTCATGTTAATAAGAGATGGAATATTGTAGAAATTGTTAAAATTTTAGTTCCAAACTCCAAAATTTTAACAATATTCTGCCTGTTACTAAATATTTATGGAACACTGTGTGTAATGTACATGTAGAAATAATAAGTCCAGGCAGAATATTGTTAAATTGCACTGATTTTTCAAATGAAATTTCTGTTTTTTCAGGTTATTCCCATCTTTTTTTGTAAAATGTAAATATTTTCTTAATTGTTTTTTTTTTTTTTTTTTTTGTGCTAAAACAAAAAGAAAAACTTGGATTTGTCATTATTTATAGGTTATTAAGTCATTATTTTACTGGTCTGGCCGGCTGCAGATCAAATTGGGCTAAATTTGGGCCCTGAACCAAAATGAGTTTGACAGCCCTGTTGTAGAGTAACTGTCCACTGTAGTGACCACTATGCATGAAAGGGTTAATATTAAAAAGAAAGAAATAAATAAGAAAAGCCAAGAATGAGCCGGTCGACTCCAGTATGAGACAGTATTCCACATTTTATTTTTGGATATTACCATAGCTATATGTAACGTCTGACAACAGTATCAACTACAGAATAATACACTGAATATTTCTGTCAGTTCACACTTTTTTTCCTTCTTCTTCTTTAGTGGATTTTTTGGTCCAGTAACGTTTTACTCTTTTTTTTTTTTTTTCCTGTGGCCGACTCATTCTCTCGATCTTCCATCCGTCTTTTCTTCCTTCCTTTTCTTTCTTCCGTCAGTGTCGCTGGATGTCGAACATTGAAACACATGCACGTCGTTCACCTGGATACAGCTGAGTAAGACGACAGTCGAACAGACCTGACGCTATGAATAGAATGGTGTGGTTTTTCTTTTTATCGGAGACACCCATACAGTTTGACTAATTATCGTAAGGCTAGGTTACTGTACAGCTATGCACCAAAAGGTTCACTCTGCTGTTCTAAAGAGAAAGAGCACCGTATTTACACCTCTATTTACATTTGGTTTTTAGAAACGAAACTCATGACGACGACCGAGGAGAGGAAAAAATAGTTTCGAGATCGCTTTTTTTTTTTTTTTTTTTCCCCGTTTTCTCGTCTCAGTCCGATGTGGCTGCGCAAGGTCGGAAGTTAAAAAATAAAACCAATGAAAAGTTTCTGTACACGTAGCTGCAACACACTGGTTAGCTTATTGCCAATGCCCTTAAAAGAATTTCCTCGTTTCCCGTTCCTCTAATTTCATTCGTGCTCGGTTAAAGCTGCGTTCTCGGGTGGTTTTTTTTTTGTTTGTTTGTTTGTTTTTTCGACCAATGAGACGTCACATCGGCCTCAGAACAGCAGAGCACTCGACAACGACCAAACAAAAACACACAAATGTACACGTTTTAAAAATAAACTTCTCATCATACTGTATATACATACGCCGCCGCCACCGCCACGTGTTTCTGAGCTTTGGTTGACGCGTGGCGGCGGGCGGGACGGCGAGGTCGAAACACAACGAAAATAGCAAAGTAAAACCTCGTCTTCAACTCGACAGTCAGCAGTAACTTTTTCCCGAAATGCGAGGAGGAGCGTTTTGGCGCTACAGTACGACGTAACGGAGGAGCGAGCGGCCTGCGTTTCCCCTTTAAAAGCTTAAAAACCGCGGTGTCCGGGTTTAAAGGGGTTGTGACGGCGCGAGGCGGCCCCGCGTGGTGAATTCATCGCAGTAAAAAGTCGTTAAAAACAACGTGAAACGGATTGTCTGAGTGCAACGCGCAGTCGAATCTTTCGGAACGTGAGGTCGCGCAAATAAAAAAAAAAAAAAAACAACCTGGACTGAAGTGGGCGGAGATTCAGGAGGGGGAGGCGGAGTGCGCAGAACGACCACCTGCTGCTAAGGATGATGGGAAAATCTGAGACGGTAAAAGCAGAATGTGTCTAATTTTTGATCTTTTCATAAATAATCAGTTTAAGGTTCGGACTCAGAGCAGGATTTGTATCAGGAGGCAGGAGGTCCGATTAAACCAGTTCTGGGTTTTAGTTTTTACTTCATGAAAATCACGGAAAAAATGCAGATTTAGTGCTTTTTTTTTGCTCTACAGAAATGTAGAATACCTTATCTATCTATATAAATAGTTGTTATATATTGATGGTGAATCTGTTTTTCCATCATTGCGTGGCTCTTCAGTTTGGGTTTTGTGCTCATTAGTATTAAACAGCGTAGTTTTAGGAAAGGATCATGAATTTTCTGCACAACAACCGTATCGCTCCATGTTCATCAGTTCAACTTCTGAAACATTCGGTGCGTCAGTGTTTGGACAGTGGCAGGTTTTATTCAACCCGCACCGTGAATCTGAAATGACCCTGGCCGTTCTTCATCTGATCTAAACCCACAGATCAGCTGTTCAGTCCCTGCAGAGCAAAACTCTGGGCAAAAAGACCCACAAACAGTAACAGCATCTGTCTGTACATTTAGATTTTCCTCTAAATATTAAAAACATTCCTGTTATTTAGAATAAATTCAGTTTCTGCAGTTACTTCTGACCTTCTGAAAATGGACTATGATAAAAAAAAAAGGTTTAATTCCTAAATTGTTAATATTTTAGTTAAATTGTTGCATTCGAGCTGAAAGTCGACACTTCAGTCACATCTGGACCGTTTCATTTCAGATTCACTGTCACTGTCCAAACACTGTAAATCATATTTGTATTTCCAAAGTAAAACTGAACTTTTGTTTAAAAAATAACTCCAATACCGATATTCCATCCCAGTGTTTGTTGGACGTCTTATGAACGGACAGATTTTTAAAGGTTTATACTTCTTTAAATAAAAACAAAAAAAACATTTTGAGACATTTTATCTCAAGAATTCCGCAGTTTTCATCTCATCGATAAATCTAAAGGTGAAAATATTTCTTCAAAAAATTCTTTGAAGAATTTGGTATAAAAATATAAATTAATTCTTTTACATACAGTTCTTTTTGTCTTTTCGTTGATGCCTTTCCTGATACAAATCAGACCAGTCACATTTACAACCGAGTATTAGAGCCACGTTAAGGCTTAATGAGGTCACAGATTAATAATGTCAATAAATGATTATTATCGGTAAATATCACCTTATTTATTTGTGAAGGGCCTGTTTGACTGCTGCCGACGCCTCCATGACTCTAAACCTCATGTTTTGTGTTATTTCTGGACATGAACATGTGGACACAGTGCGTTCCTCTGACGGTTTCATGTCATTGTACAAATCTAAACTAAAGGGAGCGTCTGTCCGTCCTTAACGTGGCCTTAGTACTGGTCGTATTTCCACACAAACCCTAAAATGGAGCCTGTTCATTCCTGAACTGTTTCACAGATTAAACCTGTGGGTTTTTCCGCCTCAAACCAAAGCGTCTTCGTTTCCTGGTTTTAACAGAAACGGACAACGACACCAGGACGACGCCGGGGTGGACGTCCAGACGCAGCAGGAGGCGGGTGCTGAGGTCAGGAGTCATGTGACACATCAGTGATCTGAGTGGATGAAGGGACAAACCTATGGTCAGTTTATTTTTGGGGGGGAGGAGCTTCAGATGACCTGGCAGCAGCTGGCGGGGGCGGAGCTACAGAGCAGGCCGTCCCTGGAGCCGCCGCCCCGCTGGATGTTTACAGAGATGGTCTTCTCACACAGAGGTAGTTGAAGGACGCCGTTTTTCAGGCCGCTCAGGTTACCGTGAGCGTCCCTGCCGCCCGGCCCCGCCTGCGAGCCGTGCGGCCCCACCCTGCGGTGGTGCTGGCCGCTGTGCGTGCGGGGCAGGGCGGTGGTGGGCAGCGTTATCGTGTCCAGGCTCCCAGTGGAGCCGATGCACATCCTCCAGGCGGACTTCTCCTGGATTTTCACGCTCCCCCCTGAGAGGCCACGAGGGTCTATGATGTACTTCCCGCCTCCTCCGGCCCCGCCCCCTCGACTGGCCCGCCCCCCGCGGTGCTGGTGGAGCTGCGAGCTGAGGCAGAGGCTCATCAGCTTCAGACTCTCCACCAGCTCGGTGCCACGCGTCGCCGGGCGGGACGAGCGTGATAGAGAGTTGGGGGCGGGGTTAGTGGTGCTGCTGTTGTTACAGCAGCTGGAGGGGCTGTCCTGTCCTTTATTACCCCCTCCCCCACTCCCCCCTCCGCCACCGCCACTGCCGCCCTCACTTCCGTTCCCCCCTCCAGGTGGACTCCCCCTGTCTGGACCTGAGGACCCCCCTCCCTCCCCGGGGGGTTTCCCCTGCCCTGAGCTGCTGCCGCCCCCGTTGCCCCCCTCGCTGCCCGGCGGCCCCTCGCTGCTGTCCCGTCGGTTCCAGCCGTAGCCGAAGCCTGAGTCTTTGTCCAGACGCCGCCGGTGGCTCTCGGAGTCGTCGTCGCTCGTCTCTGAGCTCGAACACGACGAGCCCCTCCCTTGGCTCTTGCGTCTGTGGTAACGTTTCTGCGTGGACCCCGGGGAGCCGGCGCCGGAGCCCACGTTAGCGGCGTTTCCCGCCATGTTCATCTTCAAGCGGCTGAGCTTGGGCGGCAGACCCTCGTCCATGTCGAAGTCGTCATCGGACTCGCCCTCCTCCTCGAAGATCTGGTTCAGCACCGGGGCGCTTTTCCTGGAGGTGAGTCGGTTGGTGATGGAGGGGGGCTTCCTCCGCAGGATGACCTGGGTCGGAAGGGGAGACGGGTCCTGCTCTTCCTCCTCCTCCTCATCCTCCTCCACCCTGAGAGAGAAATGATATGAGTTATTTGTCATTTATCTTTCACACTTTTCTTCTGCGGTGGATAATCCTAATCCTCTGTCGCAAATCACAAAATAAAGCCTCGACATCAAAGTCCAGTCTGAGATTTAGGAGGATTTAAAAAGCTCTAAACATCTGCCAAAGTCAAATATAATATGTTGGTTTAATTAGTCCATAATAATTACTATTTACATCTACTGAAGATGTTGCAGCTCCATGTTTCTACAGGAATGACTTGTTCTTTTTTCTGTTCTTAGCTGGTTTCATCCAAGGTTCTGGACCAGAGTTCTACCTCCTTAAACCTGGTTCTAAAGAGGGTCTTTTCAGTTTTTAACTCAGTGTTTTAGGTTTGTTTCACTAAAGATCACACGTTTGAAGCGTGTGAATATGATTCCAAAGTGCTCCAACCTGAACAGACACGTCCTTTGCTTCGCTGCCGTGGAGGTGGAAGGAGCCGGGGCCCTGGAGGATCCGGATCCAGATCCAGCAGGAGCGGGACCCGAGGCTGCGGCACCGGCACAGGCCCCCTGGGATGAGAATTCAACAACACACACACGTTTTGTACTCTGCATGACTCCACTGTGAGTGAACGTTCAGACATACACCGTGCATCTATCATCGTATGGATCTGTCAAGCAGGTTCTCATCTGTTGTCGTGGCGGCGGTGACTCTACCTGAGCCGCCGGCATCGGGGAGTCCGTCACCGTTTCCTCTCGTCGTCCCAGTTCCATCAGACCTTTGGATCGGTGTCCGTTGAGCAGGTTTTCTGCGCTTCGGGCCGGGGACTGGGGGCCTCCGGCGTGGGAGATGGAGGACGCCGCCAAGCTGTCCTCGATGTCCTGGTGCATGTCCACTCTGGTGGGCCAGGACTGCCTGCAGAGAATGGACAGAGGGGGGAGGGGCCAAACCCAGGTATGAAAGGACGCCAACTTTAGGAACATGATCAGAGTTTGGATTTCACTGCTTTCCATGATTTTAGCCTGAATTAAATCGGAATTTATCAAACGTAAAATACACAAAGGCAGGGGTGTTCAACATACGGCCCATGGGCCAAAACCAGCCCATCAGAGGGTCTAATCTGGCCTGTGGCATGAATATGTGACATGAAAAAATTACAATGAAGATATTAAATGGTCAAGGATGTCAAAATCATTTTAGTTCAGGTTCCACATACACACCAATATGACCTAAAGTGGGTCACAGCAGTAAAATACTATCATAACTTATGAATAATGCCAACTCTGCATTTTTTCTCTTTATTTTAGTGTAAAAAAAAAAGTAAAATGACACGAAAATATTTACGTTTACAAACTATCCTTTAACACAAAATGTGAATAATCTGAACAAATATGAACGACATGAAATATCTTAAGGGAACTAAGTGCAGTTTTGACTATTTTTTTACCTGTTATTAAATGTTTTGATGTGATCTGTACATTGTAATATACATCTGTAAATGATAAACTGAGGCAGAATATTGTTACAACTGCAATTATTGTTCATATTTTTTAAAGATATTTTGTAGATGTAAATATTTTCATCATGTAATTTTACCTTTTTCACTCTAAAACAGAAAGAAAAGTTTGGAGTTGACATTATTTTTTATGTTATTACGTTACTATTTTACTGGTCCGACCCTTCTGAGATCAGATCAGTCTGAATGTGGCCCCTAAACTAAAATTGAGTTTGATACTCCTATTATTAGAGTTCCACATTACACAACAGCGGTTGAAAAAGTTTGACGTTTTTGGCCTTTTTGCCATATTCTTCCATTTTGGTAACATGGATGATATGAACCATATTTGAGATAAAACTAGTATTTGGTTTATCTGTTAACAATTCAGACATCTGAAACATGAGCCTGACCACACACTGGATCTTGTGCAAAAATCAGAAGACGAGAAAAACTGGAAACTACTGCTGTAATCATTAATATGCCGTTTTTTTAAAGCCTGTTCTGTTACTTATTATGTAAAATCCTCCTCTAGAAACGACATCTGTCAGACAAATACAGTTAAAACAGGCTACAGTATTCCAGTATCTAGGTTTACGGAGGCAGAAAGTACTGGTAAATAAAACAGACATGATATTCTATTTGCAGCTGAGCAGTAACATGACTTCAAAGATGCTGAATGTAAAATCAGCATCAGTAAAATATGTAAATGTAATACTACATGTTTTATTTTTATCTAACGGGGATGAATACATAATGTGAATGTGTCAGTAGTTTTATGAAAATCCAGGTCAAGCTTTATTTTAATCAACCTCAGAGGCGTGATGTTACACAATGTAACACAAATATCGTTTCACTAACAGTTGTGCGTCTGCAGATATCGTTTAAAACTAAAACACTGGAAAAAATCTAAATCTTACCAAGTGTATTTTTCTCATTTCTTGTCAAAATATCTCATCACACTTAAAATAAGACAATCACCTAAAGAGGAACTTCTCAGTGAGATACAAGAACTTATTTTTAGACAATAGATCTGGAAAATCTTATTTTAAGAAATCTTATTTAAATCTTATTTTTAGTTGCTTATTTTTTGTTGCTTAATTCAAGCAAAAAAAAAAAAAAAAATCTGCCAATGGAACAGGTGCAAATTATCTTGGTAAATTTACCTGGCATATGCATATAATACATGGATGGAAAGGGTATTTCTAGTACTTTGAGGCCATGCAAACACATTTGTCAGTTTCACTCATTTTCACTGAAATTTTTGTGAAAAACATCTTGGTTACATACATCAAAAACTGGCAAATTGTTTTCACTGGTGTTTTCACTTGAAGTTGCCAAAATTAACAATACCATAATATCAGGTATATTGTTGACTTCAACTCCTGCAATTTTAGTGAAAAATTTTTTTTAAAAAATTAATCGGTCTAGGATTGGGGGATCTGAATATGAAGGGAAGTCTGGTTACATAGGGTAAATTCTCAAGTCCTCCAGGCTGGTGATCAAAGCTATCTGTCAAGCACATGATTTAATATTATCCCAATATCAGGCTTGGAGTGAATAAGTAAAAATACTGTTTAAAACCTATAATCATTAAGGTTGAGATATAAACCAGTACTCTCTCGGGCAATTAACCCTTTCATGCAAGACTTATAAGAACCTTAGTCAAGATTTTTTTTTTCTGGAGTGTTTTTATACCTCCTTAGGCATAAAAAAAAAATTGCGATCAAGTTTTTTTTTTTTTCATGGGGTTACAAAAAGGTCCATGCATTTAATTTTTTAAGTAAAGAAATATGTATTTAAAACCTAATGTCAGAAAGTAAAATGAAAACAATGAAATAAAAACATTTTTAAGGCTGCTACAGTCTACTCTCGTTATACCGCCAACTTCCGTTCACGGCCAAATTGGCGGTATAGCGAAAATGGCGTTACAACGGGTTGCGTCCATAATGTGCATGTCTTTACTATATGATGTCTATGCTGCCTCCGTTAACCCATTCTAATTGCGTTTCTAAATAATCTTGATTCTGTTATGTTGTAAGGGATCATTTAAAGTGGGGAAACATTTTAAGCATTATTATACCGTGTCGGGAAATGACACCCCATCATCTTGAGGCTTTGGCTTAATCCCATGTCCTCTTCCCGACATCCTGACCTACTGAGTGTTCTGCGATAAATGGCCGTTCCGTAGACCTACTCGTAGCTTGTCGCGATCAGTGTCTGGCGCGTTTGTTTCAGTGCATTGTTAAAATTTATGTGTACTCGATGGCAATCACGCTGGCGGTATAACGGTCGGGAAATCAATGGTATAAGTGTTGTTTGTGCATGGAACTGGGCTGGCGGATGGCGATAGGCGGAAATGGCGGTAGCTAATGGAATAATGCATTGGGGATTTTTGTGCAATGGTTTTGGTCGGCGGTGAGCGAAAATGGCGGTATAATGGCGGGCGGTTTAACGAGAGTAGACTGTAATTTGATGTTTTCTCACATTTGAACATACTCTAATGCTAGTTATTACCTCATATAATATGCAAAAAACAACTCTTTTTGTCTAACAAATAATTGATTTACACTTAAACATGTTATTGCAGATCAGGTTTATCAAGAACAGCAAAGTTATAGTAATGGTATGAACTGCAGTGTATTATGGGATGCTGCATAAGTGTCCACTGTGTTAGCTCATATGGAACTAAAACAACAAAACCTATGAATATACAAGAGAACAGCTGGAGAAGAACTGTCCACTGAAGTGACCACAATGCACGAAAGGGTTAAAGTATTAGTCAAAAATGTAAATGTGGATGTCAAATATAGTCTTTAAAAACAATGAAAATCAATCAGCTCTCCCTTTTTTTTGGACATTTAGAAACAGTAAAGTTGGTTTTAGAACTCTCAAACAGTTATGTATCTGCTACAGATGCCATAATAAGTCTATTTTAAAGTAGTTTTTTTCACCCAACATGTTCATAGTCCCCTGACTGTGGCCTCTGGTTAAATCTACTGAAATAACAACGGCTGCTGTGTCCAAGTCCAGTCTGGTTCGTGTTCAGTCTGCGTCGACTCATTTACAAGTTGGTTTTTAATCGAAGATCAGCTTCACTCAGTGGAACAGGAGGAGACGGCGTTAGGAACCGCTTCCGTTGAAGTCAGTGCATGTTTTACAGCGTGGTTAATTAAAGGGGATGTAAATAAAGCGAAGGGTTCGTGTAGAATCAAACCTGAAGTCTTTAGTACGACTAAACCTCCACATATTCTGTACATACACTACATCTCCCTGATGCAACTCGATCTCCTCCCCCTAGATAAGCAGCAGTGGGTCATACAGCCAAAAACACAAACCACCGCAGAAGGCATTTTATGCTGCGGTACCGGATTTAATCACAATACCCACAGCATACTTCACTGCATTCGATTATTTTCTCCTTTCAGCTGGAGCTTCAGCGAAAACAAAGCAACAACACAAAAACCAAAGGAAAAGAAATAACATTCTACACAACATCCGGTGTTTAAAGGGGTCATATTTTGCTAAACCCACTTTTATTAGTCTTTGGTTCATTTATTTGTGTATTTGGACCCTCATAGTTCATAAAGTTTGAATTTGAACCCTCCAGGTGCTGCAAAGCTATCTTTATATTCATTGTGGCAAAAATCGAGTGGATTTCTATAACCAGTTTTAATTCCTGCTTAATCTGTTATGTTTTATAACACTGGGTTACAAAAAAATGTTTTTTGCAAGTTGTCTAGGTTTTTTCAACTGAATTAGGACCATTTTGCACCGCTAAATCCAAAAATGACATCTGTTTTTCTCAATCAGGTCAGGTTTTTTTGCTAATTTGATTTTGAAAAATTGGATCTTCTCACAAAATTGATTATATTTTTGTGACTTTATCAGTTGATTTTTTTTATATACTTCTCACCCAAAATAGGTTTGAAGAGAAAAAAATCATTTTCTAACAGGATTCCTGTTAGGTACAATGGTGTATTCAGCGCAGATGGAGCAGAATACGTCAGGCTTATTTTTGCAAGATCTTCTTGTCGAAGCCATTTCATTCACCTGTAATATTAAAAAAACCAGTAATCATAAATTGGCAAAAGTAAAATCTTCAGAACTCGTTTATTGAAAAATTAATGTGATTTTTGGATTCAGCACACCAAAATTATCCTAAATCAGCTCAAAAAACTTAAACAATAAATTTGTTGTTGACCAGTGTAATTAGTTATGTCACGACATTCGCATGTATAAGGTCAAGACTTCTGACGAACATTTCTCCAAATACGCCATAACTGTTTGTCAGCAGCAGTGGTTGTAGTAAACACTGAAAATATGTCCAGACTTCGAGCAGATTACCTAAAATGTTCAGTTGTTGGTTGAATAGGACAGAGCAGCACAGCCAACAACCTGAAGGGGGCGGGGTCATGTGCATTTAAAGGGCCAGCGCTCAAAACCACCTTTCTGGGGTCATTACTCACTTTGAGACATTCCATGTTTTCTTTTCTGTCTGTTTTAGTCACATGATACACACAGGAGTTAGTGCTTGATTGTATAACCATTGTTTTTGATGACTTTTGATGGTCTAATAATTTTTTCCTGGACTGTATGTGTTAAATGATATCTCATGATCCTGGTATTTTCATCTTGGAATATGTCAGATCCTCATTAGGTTAAATATTCAAGTCAGATCTTACAGAAATCACCCACGTCAAACACCTGAGCGCTGATATTTAGAGAATGCAGGTGTTTTACTGTACATGTGAACGCAGGTGATCCAGGTCTGGCTTTGGATCAGGTCTATGCAGGTCAGACAGAGAGAATTATCAGGTCTCCTTTAAACACATTAGTCTGGATCTTCTCAGCTCTACGGGAGGCTAAATATTCATCTGAGCTTTGAGCCGAGATCCTGCTGCTTATCTGATCTGGCACCGAGCGAGCACAGAAACCATCGTTTATGTCTAAATCAGGGGCGTCAAATTTAAGGCCTGTGTGCCAAAACCAGCCAGCCAAAGGTTCTAATCCGGCCTGTGAGATGAATTTGTGAAATGCAAAAATTACACTGAAGATATTAACAGTTTAGTTCAGGTTCCACAAACAGACCAATTCAAACTCAAGTGGGTCAGACCAATAAAGTCTATATTATAATACTGGAAGGTCTGTGTGTGTGTGTGTGTGTGTATGTATCTGCACAGTTCTGAGAAACTGAGACGTTTTTAACTGGCCAGTTTGGTTCCTACCATTGAAGTATAGTCCCATCTACGCATTAAATATGTCGGAAAGTTGATAGGACCAATATTTTGGGAGATATTAGTAATTTTGGAATACAATAGCCTTACAATCACGTCAGTATGTCCATGAGGGTTGACGTGAAGCGCAGTACCACACTGCATGATGGGAAATGAAGTTTAAAAACAGGAATGACACATTTACTAACTTCAGTCCCCAGATATCAGGTCAACAAGCTAGTAAGTATTATAATAACCTAAAAATAATGACAACTCCAAAAATGTGTCATTGTTTTGTTGTACAGAAAGTAAAATTTCATGAAAATGTTTACATTTCCAAACTATCTTTTCACAAAAAATGTGAAAAATCAGAACAAATATGAACAACCTGAAATACCTAAAGAAAAAGGTTTTTCTTTTTTTGTTTTACCAATATTCTGCCTGTTACTAAATGTTTTGTGTATTTGTAGATCCACTGTGATCTGTACGCTGTAATGCATGTGCGTAAATGATAAACTGAGGCATAATATTGTTAAAATTGCACTTATTTTTCTAAAGAAATTGCAGTTTGTTCATGGTAATTCATAATTTTTTAAAGGAAAAGTTTGTAGATGTAAACTTTCCTTAATGTAATTCAACTTTTTTCACTCGAAAACAGAGAAAAGTTTGGACTTGACATTATTTATAGGTTATTATGTTGTTATTTTACAAGTCCTGCCTGTTTGAGATCATATCGGGCTGAATGTGGCCCCTGAACTGAAATGACTTTGACACCCCTGGTCTAAATGGACGTCTTTAAGGCTTTAATGGATGCTGCTTTTTGCTCTGCTGTGCTGCTCCCTCGCTCCTCTCTTCCTTATTTGTTCCTCTGCTCGTTTTTCTTTTTATAACTGCGCACCATCCTGCTCTCCTCTTCCTTTTAAGAGGAACAATGTTAGGAAGGAAGCTCCGAGAGCAGAGATAAACTGGGGTGATCCTTCCAGGCTTCTGCTGTTATGATGACGGACTGTGTTTTAACTTTTATTACTTTTACCTCCAGCGGGAATTAAAAGAATGTAAACTTTCACAGCTGATGGCAATGGAAAAGCTGAGACACCGAATTAAAATATTATGAAGACTGTACTAATAGTTCACATAATTCCCCGCGCTGAGTCACCCCCGAGGGCGGCGGAACGCCCCACTGATGCAGGTGGAGGCCCGCTGAACCCAGAAATGGAAATGAAACCTTTGGAGATCTGAACCGAGCCAAGGAAGCTCTGCAGAGTGGAGGCAGGCGGGCTGCAGAGCACAGCCCAGATAGGTCAATTACCCTCTTCTCGGTTCACGCTATGACTCAGATAGTCATTATGATGATGTGCAGTGATATTTCTTGCCTGCACTGCTCATTAGTTGGCTAAAAATCGGAATGTGTTCTCGGGCCTCAGCATGGGAAAGGTCACTTCCCAGTTCACACACACTCACTCAGTTAACTGTATTGTTGAGATGCACCTGATTATTCCAGCTCTAATGGTGTTTATGGAGGGTGGAGTTTTACCTGAAGTGGGCCTTGATGTTGCTGGGGCTGGAGGAGCGGGTCTGGACCTCCTTCTCCTGCTTCTCCCTCAGGATCCGCTCTGCCAGTAGGTAGTACGTGGCTGTGATGTGGTTGTATTTGTTCGTCTCCAGGGCTCTGAAACGACACGGAAATATTAGAAACAAAAGTGGGCGGTGGCGGGTCGAAGGTGGTGATGCTTTGACTCTGGTCGTCCTCATAAAAGTAACAAGGACATGTTTGTATCTGGAGCTAATGATTGGGGATGGGGATCGAGTAGTTCAATTCCTTGGAATCGTTACTCTCCTTGGTTAATGATTCCACTTATCAAATGTTACCACACTTAACTGTAAAAAGTAATTACTCTGCTGTTTCTTCCTGTACAGTCACTTCCCTCAATCTAACCTCGTGGAATCACTCCCCATAATGTGCAGTAACCCTGTATAATGTCAATTATGTCCAATAAGTTGTGCAATAACCCTCTGTTCTTGCAATAACAATACAATATTTATTCAATATTTACCAAACATAAATGCACTATTTTATATAGACTCAGATATACATACTGTTAATAATGTTAATATTGTGTCCATTCATATTTTATGTCTGTTCTTATTTTATTCTACTTTTAGGTCTATTATTATTTGAGTTTTTTTTAATGTTATATTCTCTTCTCTTATTTTACTTATTTGTTTTTGTAATTTCATATTTATATACTCTTATTTTATTGTTTTTTTTATTATTCATATTGTTGCACTGACTGGAGTGGCACTCCTAATTTCATTGCACACACAATGACAAAGGCTATTCTATTCTATTCTATTCTATTAATTTGGAATGAGAAAGCTGTGAGGGAGACACTGAGACCGAAATGCAGACACTAGTCTGTATAAGTATCAATATCAAATCAGAATCTCTATTGTCATTGTACAACGAAATTGAGGTAGAGCTCTCCAGTTTAGTGCAAGAAATTATAAGGCACAACAAATGACAGTAAGAAGGCACACTTATTTACATTAGAAGAAATTAAAAATGGAAAATAGAAGAATTGCAACTAGGAATGTTTGTAAAAAAATATATATATAAAATTAAGTAGTGCAAATAGTATGAGGGTAGTGCAAATGACATGAGAAAATAAACATTGTAGGATAAATAGTATGAAAGGATAAAATAATACGGAAGACTGTAAACATTAGACAGATATCAATATCAAGCAGCATGTTATGTCAAAGGCAGATTTCCGTGCCGCCCCACTCCTCCAAAATAAGGCATATCACGGCACTTATTGAGCTACACCCCCCCCACACACACACACACACCTGTTTTTTGGTGGTAACGCCCCCCCATCAAAAGCAAAATGCTAGTGCATATTTGACAGTTAATGCAAACAAAGCCATGTGTATTAGAGTTCATGCCCTAATCCTTAACAGAACTGGAATCTTATCAACTCCCATCCTTTCTAACGATGTGCAACGTTTTCTTTTCCACCTGTAGATATAATTTAAAACCTGAATGGAGGTGTTCTGCTCAGGTGGATCGGATCACAAACCTTTGTTACTCTTGGATGTAGGAGGTCATATTTATAAACCACAGAGTTCCCGTTCACTTCAGACCTGGTGCGTTTCATTTCACGTCGCTCTTCCTTTATTTACCGTTTTATCATCACCGCGTTGAAATGTTTTTGACATATTCTTTGATGTCCTATTCCGTAACGGCTCTCTGAAGTGGATCGGAGCGCCAGCAGCTAATTATCTCAACGTGGCCGATTCGTGGTTACATATCTGCAGCAGATGGAAACATGCATTCATTTGCTATGGCGGATTTTCTGACGATTGGGTTTCATTTTTGTGCCTCATTTGGATGGAAACATGACTGCGAACCTATATTCAATGCTAATCTGCATCAGAGTATGAGCTTTGCAGTGTTGTATAGGTTCAGAATGCTAAAAATACAGTGTAAATGTATTTATGGTACATGCTGTGTTTGTGATTAGAACATCTACAAGTGGTTTCTGGTGGATTATACTTAGTAAGACTTTTACCAAAACAACTTCAATACTACCAGCTTTAGTTATTCCAGGAAAATAAACAAGCTCCTTGAGACGACAGAGCTCTTACGCATAGGCTTCAGATGTATTTTAGCTGGAGGGGAATTGAATTCATGTACAGAATAATTTTCAGTCTCAATAAGCAGTTCATCTCGCTGAGCGATGAAGGCGCACATGTCCCAGCAGCTCCACAAGCTGGAAGCAGAACCCAGGAACGTATGTGGCAGATGGTTCTACAAAGGAACGGAGCATGGGAGTTTGATGTCATTCAGAGAAAGTCAAGCACATAAAGCTGCCAGACAGAGCACGTAGTAATTAAGTTTTATTATTACCTAACCACAATTAGAATATTACAGTCTTAAAGCTCTATCCTACAGACACAATCCAACATTATCTGCAGCTCAACATCTGGACACGCCTGGACCGAGGAATGATAAATATTCCAAGTATGCAAACATCTGAGTACCTGGAAGACCGACGACCTCTTTTTCCTCATAAATAACCTGCATTTAAGGCTGAAACTACTGATGATTATGATTTATTTTTGATGAAAAGGCCTTAAGTGGCGTCTTATTTTTCCATCAAACAACTCTAGAAACTTTTAACCCTCAAACACCTGAACAGCTGTTGGTGACAAAAAGTTCTAATTCTACCAAATCATGTAAAGAATTGGTGTAAAATACAGTTTGTCATCTTTTCACAGTCATCAGATGTGACCCATTCAGACATTCAGAGGCTTCAGTTACCGTGGAAACACCGTCATCTTCTACAACATTGATTCACCAGTAAAACCCATGGGGTTGGATCAATAACAGCGGATTTGTTTTTACGTTCAGTTAATGATATATCTTGCTGAAAGTCAATTTTTCTTTGTTTTCTCTGTTTTGATACAATGACCTTTAACCTTGAATTTACTCTGAGCTTGAACATCTGAATGATCAGTGAATTAAATCAAGGAGAATACTCAAATTTTCAGGGAAAAATGTGAAATTCAGAGGATAATATCCACATGAACGGTGAAAAATCACTTACAAAAAGCTAAATATTGAGGAAAATTATTTATAGTTCAATGTCTTTAGGGGTTAACTCTAAAAAATCATCACATCTGAGAAGTAAATGTTTGTCATTGTGCTTGAAACTATTAAAAGATGGCTGAATTCACGTCCGTTTTCTGTTTGATTTACATAATAGATTAACCTGTTGCTGCAGGTCTTACACTGACATTAAAGTCCTTCCTACATAAACAAAAACCACTACTACCCAGTACCCACCAACTGTGATTTACCTAAGGCTTATTGTGAATTATGAGGCTGTGACCTCGGTGACCCAGATGTTTGTGAGTCGTCTACA
Source organism: Sphaeramia orbicularis (assembly GCF_902148855.1). Classification (NCBI taxonomy): domain Eukaryota; kingdom Metazoa; phylum Chordata; class Actinopteri; order Kurtiformes; family Apogonidae; genus Sphaeramia; species Sphaeramia orbicularis. Next base: position 3,743,103 of record NC_043972.1, read on the forward strand.
GAAACAGAAGCCCATTCCTCAGAGTCCCGGAGCAGCAGGATTAGTGCTGAGCTGTACATATTAATGAACTAATCAAACCCTGAGCACCGCTGCCAACAGCCCAACGCATTTACACACTGTGTGCATCCCACACTCAGGACGGCTTTAACCTTGACTCCACATTACAAACCCAATAAAAAACACAGTCATTTCCGCTAAGAATAAGATTTGTTGGCATCCATTCCTCAAATTCCTGTTGTTTATTGTACCAGGATACTTCAGTAAGATTGTAAAGTCAAGTAGATCCTTTTCATGACAACAGAATGATGGAAGGAGGCTTACGCTGTCGGGGGTCGACAACAAGGTTATATCCCTGAAATCCCCCCCAATCCTCTGCAATATAATAAAGCAAATAAACCACACAATGTAGAAACAATTCACAATATGACAGCTGCTAAACTTCAAGTAATAAGGAAAAGATAGATATTTGTAGATGATTGATATGAAACAAACTTGAGCTTGATTGGCCTGCTATATCTGTTAACTAGAAAAGCACTCGGAGAGCGCAGACCTCTACCAAGGCAGATCAGTCCCCCCCCCCCCCAATCACCACCAAAATTTTATCATTTGTTCCTTGTGCCAGTTTCAACATTTCCTGAAAATTTCACCAAAATCTGTCCATGACTTTTTGAGTTATCTTGCTAACAGACAAACAAACCCAGATGAAAACATAACCTCCACTGTTCCTTGGTGGAGGTAATAATGTCCAAAAAAAAACAGATTTTTCAACAGAAGTGCCCTCATTTGGAGGACTGATAATATTCATGAAACACCCAAAATCAATAGGGTTCTTCCCCTAGGGGTCACTAATGTTGGTGCGAAAGGGGGATCGTAGCACGTTCACATGAAGGACATCCAGCCTGAATAATGTCAGAAAATTATTTGCTAAATAATGTCAGAAAAGATATTAGGCTACAAATTTGTTGGACGATCAATATGACCCAAGTTTGATCTTGACTGGCCAACTATTTCCTTAATGTCCAAAAAAAGAAAAAAAAAAAAAAAAAATTCAATAGAATCTCCCCCAACCATTTGGAAAAACCTAAGGATGCACCGATACCGAGCGTGTGTACGAATACTCATACTAGTAAAAGTGCTCTGATACAAAAACACCAATACCACTTTACACCAGAGTAACGTTCACCTCGTAGTGCAGCAGGTATGCGGCGGAGGAGTAATGTCAGCAGTGTGGGGATTTTTCAAAATAAATGACAGTGACAAAAGTAACGGTGACTGAAAGTTACGTTAAAGACACAGACGGATACAGACGGAGCGTTCTGTCCGTCCTCTGCGTACATTTCATACTTAATTCTGTCCATTTTCAGGAAGCCTGCGGATACGTACCCAGAGCCATATAAAGATCATCATATTATCTTCTATATAAGGCTCTGTGCGAACCCAGATGGAGAAACAGTACCACCAGGAACCGTGGAGGTAGCGGATCTGTTCAAAGAGCGACTGTATGAGTTATATGACATTTATATTACTATATAACTATTAACTATAACTATTACTATGTAAATTACAAAATAATGTATATCTGATGGAAAAGACAGCATATGTCATTTACAACAAGACACTCAGTAAGCCATTTTATGTGTAGCATCCGAAACCCTACACCAGTGGTTCCCAACCTTTTTTGGTTCGTGACCCCATTTTAATGTCACAAATTTCTGGCAACCCCAGACATTCCAAACAGCGACATTTTTTTTTTTTGCTAAAATTAATTTGTTATTAATCATGTAATAGTTTGCTATACTATGTTGCAAATAAACGTTAATTTTAGACGACATTTAGGCTATATAATGTATATTATTATGGACGGAGGCAGTAAATCCAGGTGTAGATTACTGCACAAAGTGAGAATTGGATTTTCCTTGGTCAGGATATGTACAGTCAGTCCAGCTTGGATTTACAAGGAGGACAATTAATACTGAACAAACAAGAACTCAAACTATGAATTATGAAAGAGCTGCAGCATCTGAAACTGACCACAATGAACATTTGACAGATAAACAGAACCGCAGTGCTGCAGTTTCAGCTTCACAGTTTGTCGTGTCTTTTATGTATTACTGTAATTGTTTCTCTCAACTCCCCAAGTATTTCTTATTAGTAAAGTTTGTTTTTTTTTAATCAGTTACTAGGAATTTCAGGTGACCCAATTTGAATCCCAGGCGACCCCACATAGGATCCCGACCCCAAGGTTGAAAAACACTGCCCTACACTAACTTCAGCCTATTATTATTCTGCTACTGGTCTCATCAACTAATTAACTGTTTCTATATATTTTACTGACTAGTTGCTATATAAATAAAAAAGTCGAAATGTTGAAAACTTATCTCTTTTGTCCAAAGCACCAGCCAAAGACTAAACAGATAGATCATAAAAGAAAAATGAGAAAAGCAGCAAAAGAATAAAGATGCAAATTAATCTAAATATTTTAACGTTTAACTGAATAATCAAGTGTTTCAGTAATTGTATGTGAGCGTCCAAAGTTTCACAGAATTCAAAAAGGGAATGTATTTGTGATCCCGTTGGAAAAAAGGCAGTAGAAGAGACATAAATTATTAAGTCAGTAAGAACAAACCATCCGCAGCTCTTCTCCCCTTTCCCATTGTTCTATTACTATGCTCAGATTAGGCAGATACAGTCTGTTATAACAAAGTAAGAGGCTTTGTGCACTTTCAGCTGCTGTATCAGGCAGCACAGACGAGAATGTAGCATAAAACACAGTGCGATTCAACAGATGCATCCATGTTTGATGCTCAGCGGGAAGCCTGGCTTATGCAAACGGCTACAGACGTACAGTTCAGCTCTTCTTACTGCCATCTCATGAGATCTATAGGCTGTAAACTCACCTGTCAACACACTAACACATAAACAATCCCATTACACAAACAAGGGGGATTTAATGTGCAGAAAAGAAAAGACAAAAGGTGCAAATGGAAAATGTCAGCACCCAAAGCTGTGTGTATAATATGTGTGTTTCTGCACAGAGGAAGATGAAGGTGAGCGGTGAAACAAGGCAGACGGGAACGGGTGTGAACTTGAAATGGGTGCCTTTTATTCCTCTAATGCTGTTTCTCAGCGTGAAGCAGCGCGCCGGTTGTCTGTTGTAGCTGCAGGGTAGACACGAGCCGTTTCAATCGAAAACGTGATAGAAGTTAAACGTCTGCCGGCGCGCTTCAGGAACACATGTGTACGTCTGCTCACATACAGGATCGCTGTGGCCAAATGAGGCAGACACCCTGACATTTTCCACAGGCCCAACACGGCGTCGAACGCAATCGATGGAACCGCACGTGGATGTATGTTTTCGCCGGTGGGTGGGTGTGTGTGGGTGGACATTGCGTACAGCTGAATTACTCCATTATCTCCTGTTCAGTTGCATTCTATAGACCCTTCCAAAGGGCTGACAAGTTGTCGTTACGCGATGTTCTGTCTTGAAATGCCAGCTCTCATATGTGGTCACATGCTGGGTGTCGTCTCAGTCAATTCAATAATTACCAACGTGGAAATGTGGCTACTTTAACGCGGTGTCATTTGATAGAACAATGCTTGTCTATTTTTTTTTAATCTTTATTTAACCAGGAAGTCCCATTGAGATTAGGAATCTCATAGAAAGTCCAAACATAAAACACATACGATATACAATTAACAATAAAACACAAGAACAACTATTCAACTCAACTCAATGGCATCCAGAAAAATCGGACCAATGGCCCTGTATCTTACCGCCCAAATTAAAAGCTTTGGGAAATGTATCCAGATGCCATTTATTATCACCCAGTTCTGTGTATTTATTCTATTACAGAAATAGCCCATGTTTTGGTCATATTCCGATCAGATCTGTAAATAATTCAAATTCCGACTTGATATCATTGATACTGATTTATTGGATCAATCCACTTCCTATCTGTTATAATGGGAAAATTTTTCAAAGTCACACCAAATCCAGAATCAGATCCAAATCCAAATAATTTCAGTACCTTGTGTTGACATCATCATACAGAAGCTGTATAACAAGTTTGAAGTCAATCAGAACTGGAGTTTTGGAGAAGAAGACGATTGAAATTTTTTCCCCAAAAGAGCCCATGTTAAATTTTCTGTAAGTTCCCGGATCCAGAAGAAGATCCTGATCAGCATGTGGACATTATGTTTTGGTCATCTCCCCATCAGGGCTGGACTGGAGAAATTTACCCTGGATATCATTTATATTTACTGAGTTATTGCATCCATCCACTTCCTATCTCTTATAATGGGGACATTTTTCAAAGTGGCACCAAATCCAGAATCAGATCCGGATCCAAATAATTTCACTAACTTTTGTTGACATCATCATAAAGAAGCTGTATACCAAGTTTGAAATCAATCGGAATTGTAGTTTCGGAGAAGATGACGATTTGTTTTGTAACAGACGACAGACAACGATGGTGGACGCCACATGACGACAATAGCTTACGGCCTATCAGCTGGTAAGCTAAAAACAGGGAGATTCCTATTAAAAAACTGCAACTGTAAATGAAAAAAACAAAAAAGGTACTTGTTCTCACATCTACAGTATGTAGTGGTTCATCTCCAAAGTTTTGGCTTTTTTCATTAAATCATGGGCTCTATGCACAGCCCCACTACTTCCTGAACTTCAGGCAGCTCCTTTATTTCCTGTCTTTCATTATTAGACACGATTAATCCAGGTGTGTCTGCTACTTCTTGTTGTGACTACTGATTAATTAGGCACACCTGGATTAATCAGTGTGTCCAATAATGAAAGACAGGAAATAAAGGAGCCACCTGAAGTTCAGGAAGTAGTGGGGCTGTGCATAGAGCCCATTATTGTGATTTCAAACAGCATAATGCAGCAGTTTTTTTCCAAAATGTTTTTTTTTAAATAATTTTTTGTATTTATTTTATATTTTATGGAAGGTCCTTTGCAGTGGACTTTTTTTTTTTTTTTTAGTATTTTTGTCCCGTACAGAGGACAAAAACGCACTGCTGGGTCTCAGAAGGTTATAGACTTAGATAGGGTTTCTGAAGATATCCTCAAATTTAATTTAATTTAATGCTTTTTAATCCCCTTTTTAATGCCAATTTAAACAAATGTAATGCCTATGTCCAACTGCAGATACAGTTTGATATATAGTTTTATATACATGACAGATTACCGTCAACAGGCTTTAACCAGGTTCTGTATAGTTCCTTCTCCAGTCACTTGTGCTGAAACTTGCATTTTCCCATTTTTCCAACATTTGTTAATATTCCCTCCATTCTTTCACCACAGCATGAACATGCTCACAGCTCCTTGCATTCCAAGCATCCAGTGTTGTGACTTCGTGTATTAGCCATAAACAATAGCCAATTAAAAGGCCTGTCAATCATCACACTATACTTCCAATCAAAATTATTAAATGGTTATAAAATCAAAATAAATCGTGACTAACAATGGGGAGTTTTTCAATCAAGTGTATAAAATTTTTTAATGCCTCTGGACATCGAGTTTAATGCTTTTTAATGCCATTTAAGGCCTTAATTTTCACAAAATCTATTTAATGACTTTTAATGCTTTTTAATGACCTGCAGAAACTCTGTTAGAAGTGGACCAACAAGGCTGCCTAGGACTGGTGGTACAGAACAAATGGTGAAAATATAAGATCTTATTCAAAATAGTGAAATTTATAGCTAAACTTCTATTGTTTTATTTACATCTGTCTGTCTGTCTGTCTGTCTGTCTGTCTGTCTGTCTGTCTGTCTGTCTATCCTAAATGTGGCATTCACTTATATCAAGAGGATATGAAATTCTGCAGAATGCTTAGATTCAAATGTATGTCTTCATGTAAAAATACTAACTTTTAACAATTCAGTGTCTCTTAAAACTTATCTAGGACACCAAAAGCAGTTTGACGAAACACTAAACAAGTAACTTAGCAAAGCACACAACAAACTTGTATGTTTGCACTGGATGGGTGTTCAGATGCACATTTTACCCAAAGGCATTTTTATTTGCATGTCAGTAAAACAACCAATCAGCATCAGCGTAGAGCTTCCCTCCTGCTGATAGAAACCCCTCAAGCATTCTGGCAGCAGCAGCGGGAGCAGTTACGAATAATAACACCAGTGAACAAAAATCTATTAATGTTATTTTTCATATTTGCATAAAAACATTGAGGTTCGTAGTGTCATGTCCCTGAGCTACAATCCTGTTGACATTAACAGACTTAACATTGAATCTTCGTACAGAAAGTTGCCTTTTAAGACCCAGTTTTTCACAATCTGCCGTAGGCAACTTAAAAAGTGCATTAAATATGTTCTGTTGATTAATGAGGACTTCAAGGTGATTTTAAGAGCAAAGAAAGTGTAAAAAATGAGTATTGTCATCGTGCAGGCAGAACACTGAAGTCATGCCTCTTGCATTAAGCTGATTGTTAACTGCCGTCTTCATTCTGTACAATCAGTGCCTCATTCATCAGCTGCTTCGTAATCAGCTATTGAGGAACATATTCATGCAAAGTGACACGGCAGCTTTAAAAACTTTAAGCTAACTCTGTTGAAGAGACAAAGAGGTGAACCAGGACTTACTCGACTATGGCCTCGCGGTCGGCGATGTCGCCCAGAACCATGCGCTGGATGATGCTGTTGTGTTCCTCCTCCGACAGGTTCTTGTGGGAGACCAGAGGGGTGTTGTACTTGGTGGCCGGGGAGGGGTCGACCCCCTGCAGCCAAGCGTGGCTCTCGATCTCTTCCAGTGACGCCCGGCGCTTCGGGTCCCTCTGAAGCATTCGGTCTATGAGACTGAAGAAAGACAACACATTGTACTCATCACTTAGTCTGATATAAAATAGGACCTATGGCCCTGAACCTCACCAGCCTGTTCTGTCAAGAATCAATAGTCGGTTTTCCATTGACCCTCAAATTGCACAAATATAACTTGTGCATAAAAATGTGCCTAATGGAAAACGCCAATGTCGTCATGAAATCGTTTTTCAATTTAAAGTTTTTGCGTTGACAAGAGGTGGTTTTTCGGGTGTAGCACAATTGGTATATCACGCAAAATTGCAATGAAAAGGCCTTTTTCTGCAATTAGAGTCACGTGAATTGAAAAAATTGATGTTGACGTATGTTACAGCAAGCGAAGAAGAGTTTTTAAAGAAACATGGCGTGGTATGTGTGGACACACCGGGAAACTGAATCATTTTTTAATTTAGTACGGGATTGAAGGGTAATATATAATAATAATATCTGTAAATCAACACCAGATTTACGTTTGTTGCCATGTTTATGGAATGACTTCTTGTGTCATCCTGTGATAATAAATAAACAAATCATCGCATTTGTGATTTAATGGAAAAACCAACATTACACACTTTTATTTTTTTGACATTTAGTAAATCTCAGTAAATTTTTGCATATATGTCCAATGGAAAAGCAACTATTTAGAACTTGAACTTTGCAAGGTTGTCAGGTTCTGTCTCTATGTCCTGTGGTATTGATGCAGGAGATCAATCTTCCAATAGAAGTCGAGCGCACTTCCACTGGAGGATAAGTCAACTAATTAAATCAAAGTCCATATACGAGTACAACTTCCTATCAGTGCTTAACAGCAACCATACTGATATCTGTAACCATTTCCATGTTATAAGACGTCAAAATATTGACTATTATAAGTAAAGGCAATTTTTTAAAAAATATTTAACACTGTGTTGAAAATTTAAAAAATCAAAACTGATGATGACAAAGACAACTACAGATCCAGCACCTTCACAATACCTCATGGCCTATCAGCCAGTGAGCTAATAAAAAGCACAGAAATCCCGTAAATTCTATCTTAGATTCTTTTTCCTTCAGGGTATAAATGTGAATTTCATCAGAATCTATAGCCTGATGTTATGATCACAGTGCAGACAGAATAGGGGGGTGACTCGGGTCTTGTGGGGTCTGGAGGACCCATCTGTGTGCTGGTGGAGGACTTGTGTTGTGTTTGCAGGTGCTTTAAGGTCTCCACCTGCTGCAGCACCTGCTCCACCAGCCTGAGGGGCCCGACATGTCAGGACCACCATGTCTCCATAACTGATGAGTGACTGGTGTGACTGTGGGTTCTGCTCATCACACACTCCAACACACCACCCTCTGCCAGCAATGAATTAGACTAGAATGTTTTCATGAAGTGGAGCCCGATCCATTTTAAGACATTTCTGGACTTTATCACGATTGATTTAGACAGAAACCCAGAAACACATGCAAGATTTGGAGGCTTTGAATTGGTATGAGTTCTACTGTGTCTTGCTTTGAACACTCCTGCAGCTCAGATGAGTATTCTTAAGATTTTATCAATATCGATCCAGTGTACTGATGTTATTCTTATCAGTTATTTTTTTGATGAGTGTTATGTTAGGTTCTTTTCCTTTAGTTTGACTTGTGCTTGGTTTTGTGACAGATTGCTAATGCTTCTGTGTGAATAATTGGCCACTGTCTCTGAGCTGCATTCTGTGACCTCACCTTCTTGTAATTAGGCTCCGCCCCTCAGAGTCCCAAACCCAGGTTTCTCATCTGGATCAAAAATCACAGACAATTTTATTACAATGTCTTAGCCAAGCAACTTTTCTCTTTTCCTTTTTTTCTGTTTCTCCAGTACGTAAAATCTGGTCTTTAATAATTTGGCCCCAGGGCCCGTTTAGCACCAGGGTTCAGTACCCATTCTTAAATGCTGCTCAAATCAGATTCCAAAGTGTCCAAATCTGACCTGATCACTCGCAAATAATGGTGTGGGCGGTCCATCTTAACACCTGAGAAACTAACCTCATCTGCCCATTAAATGAACACAGATTTGGACTTCAGGACTTTAAAATAGGCATTTCACATTGTTTAATACAGAAACATGAACCAGTTTAACATTATTAAAGGCTAAATAAAGGCCATTTATTCTTAATTGTTCCAGTAAATTTTTATGTAAAAATTCCAAACATTTGCAGGTTCCATTTACTTAAATATCTGCCCATTTTAAGCTTCAACTTGAATGACTGAGACATGAATTCTGGATTACTCAGTACATTAACAAAAACAGTTATTAGTCAAAGCTGTAGTTCATAGTGCAGCTTTTATCTTATTTATAATGCATAGATAATGAGGCTTACACTGTCAGGGGCCAACAGCAAGGGTAGCTATATCCCTAAAATCCCCCCAATCCTGTACTTCCCCAACCATTTGGAAAAAAACACACCACCTGGTGTCAAAATATGACATCATGTAAACTCAAGGCAGTGGCATGAAGAAAGATATGTGTTAAACAATCGATACGAACTCAGTTTTAGCAATATCGACCTGATAGTGGCAGAATAATGGTCAGAGAACCAATTTTTCCCCATAAAACTCCACCTAGTGAATGAAAATGACTCCATATGAACTCTGGATGGTAGACAGAAAAAGGACATTTGTAAGATGCTCAGTGAACCAAATTTCATCTCAACTGGCCTATTATTGTTGAATTTTAAAAACAATTTTTAACTAGACAGGGTTCTTCCACTAGGGATCCCCTATGTTGGTTATCAAGGGGTAAGAAATCCAACCAAATCTATAGTAGTTATTGCGTTCACACAAAGGATATCCGGTGGCAGCGTTCAGGGTAAAACCACTATATCCCGAAACTCCATTTTGGGGATAGAATTAGTCTTTTTAGTTTTTTTAAATTTTATAGTAGGTGTTGGTAAAATCATTTGCCAGCCTAATAAAATGTTCACACTCCATCTATTGCTTGTCTTTTATATAAGCTGTTCTAACCAAGCGTAACACTAACTTCTAAAACGTTTCTTCGACCAGCTCTTTCACTGTGACACGTGAATATAGGACAAGCCAAAGTCTAAATCAGATTTTAATGCACTGGGTCTTGCCTTAAAACCCTCCTCTGAGAGCCGTGCACATTCATATCATCAGTTACACTAGAAAGGGAAGACCAGACGACGCTCAGAGGTCCTTACAGTTCTATTAGACTTGTAAATGTGACTGAGTGGTGGACACTATGTTCTGATGGATTCCGCCGTCTGTACAAGTACAGGGCTTACCTGATTTGTTGGGATGTTACGCAGTCAGCTCGGAGCAGATGGAGGCTTTACATATAGGGTACACAATATACAGTGACAGAGTGTACGCGAAATTCGCTTTGACAGAGCTGAGGATGTGAAACTACAGCTGGTCAGCTTGCAGCTTAAATTCCATGCAAATGACACTGCAGAGATTGCAGTTTAATAGGATTAGGTGGGATATTGAGTCTAGTGAGAAGACTGAAATTAATGCAGTAAAAAGCATCATGCATTCAGAAGTAAGGCATCTTTGTCATCTGGATAATAAGGCAGACAAAACAGGCATAAATCTGCCGGTTACATTTAACACAGGCCAGAGACTGGAATAAACACTGACAAAGGTACCATTTTCTGTCAACAGTGGCCGCCACAGTGCTGCTGGTTTTGTTGGACAGTATATAGTCGATCATTAGAAGTCACAGCACTGTTTTAATTATTCCCATACGGTGTTCTGGGTGAGTTTTCTGGGCTCAGCCTTTGACAGCTACACTCAAACACACCCATCCGCCTACATATTCACACATACAAACTGAAGCTAAAGCAGGCCTGTGCATTCCGCTTCATTCAAGCTCTGCTGGATTCGTTTTTCCTACTCTATCCAATCCCCTGGTGGGTTTGTGAGGGAGTGTAAGCAGAGCATGGGATGGAGGCTACAGGCTAACGGGCCGGGCGGCGCTGTCTGTCAGTCAGCCTGGGGATTAGTCAGAGCGAGCCGTTCTCCCTGTGGACCATAAACCAGCAACAGCAGAACAGCAGGAGCAGTGGAGGGGAGATACGGGAGGCTGTCTGTCTGCACACTGATAGCAAACATGGATGTCGACACAGGACTTCACATATTTACACAGTATGCAGAGATGCACTTGTGCACATACAAATGCAAACCATGGGAGCAGTGATACCCATTCAGAGAAAACTGACTCATTAATAACTGAATTAGGTTATTTGTTAGAGACAAAGATGGTAGATTAAAGATAAAATTCAACTAATAATCTACATCAGACCAGGTTAGATGTTAACATAATTCCATGCATGAAGAAACAACAGTTTGCATGAAAGACCTTTTAAATCTCAAGCCATATAGACAAAAAAAAATTTTTAGAGAGTCTTAGAACAAAAACCAAAGACTAATGGAACAGAAGTTACACTACCAGTCAAAAGTTTGGACTCACCATCACGTTTAAATGACATAAGATGGACCACAGATCACCAACAAGTGCTTAGCATCACTGGAAACTCCTTCAAGACTTTTGGAAAACATTTCAGGTGACTACCTCGCGAAGCTTAGCGAGAGAATGCAAGAATGTGCAAAGCGGTAATAAAAGCTAAATGTGGCTATTTAGAAGAATCTAAAATATAAAACATGCTTTAAATCTTGTCACACTTTTTTTAACTACATAATTCCATATGTGTTCATTCATAGTTTTGATGCCTTCAGTGAGAATCTACAATGTAAATAGTCATGAAAATAAAGAAAAACCAGGTGAGTCCAAACGTCTGACTGGTAGTGTACATCTAGTTATATCCAGATCAGGTCCAGACTTTTTTTTAGGTGTGAAAACAAACGTGAACTCTGACTTGAATCAAACAGACTCTGGGCCGGTTCATTTCTGGTGTGAATATAACTGGCCTCGAGCCGAAACAAACCAAGAAACCATGAGCCTTGTTATGCTTGACGAGCCACCGTAGGCACTGGAAGTAGCCGAGACGCATGGGTAGTCAGAGCTAATAGCAGCAGCCGTGAGCCGTGGACAGACGTGGACCAATGAGGAGATTGAATGTCTCATTGACATTTGGTCAGATGTCCATATTAGAAAACTATCTCGGAATGAGCTGTTCTTGATTTGTGTCTGTAAAAATAAAATACATATTCCGAAAACGATAAATGCACGTAGGACCTCCATGTTTGTTTTCGTCAATACCTGTGGTCTCTTGATTCATCCCGCCCATGACTCTTCTGTCCAATGACAGCACAGTTTGTCACGTGTGCTACTGTTTACAAATTTTGGTCCACTAGCAAAAAGTACAATGAGAATGCGATTCGACCCAAACGAAAAAAAAAATTAAGTCCTCATTCGATCCGAATCGAATAAGCGGACCTTCCAGGTGTGAATACAGCCTTTATTTAAATTAACACAGATACATCAACCTCAACATCACTTTTCGACTCACCACAATGTTCTAAGGTTTTTATTTTTTCATTTTATATTTTAGGATTCTGTTTTGCTTTTAGATGGTTTATTACAGATTCTGTTTTATTTTCAGCAACATTAAAGTGTCTAAGACTAGTGTGGTGTGGAAAATAATCTACTGATACATATTTTAGGAATAGTGTCTTTGAAGAGGAGGTAAGAACACAAGAGCAGAAGCTTCATCATATTTGGGAGTTTCAGCACAAAAGGAATTACTTGTGGCTCATATTTGTCTGTAAGGTAATAAAATATAAATATATTTATCCACTCCAGTCATCTCTTGGTTACCTGGTTTGTTCATTCCTCGATTGACCTAGATATCAGTCCAGTGTTAAATCTTGAACGCTGTTCAAAAGCCCCATGAGGAATCTCTTACTGGAACTACACTGGCTTTTACTGGAAATTCAACTGGTCTGATATAACAGCACCAGATGTGAAGGTTTGTCATCTGGGTGTGACTTAAATCTGTCTTCTGCAGTTCATGTATTTACATTTTGTTTTCTAGAACAATCTCCTACATGTAAAACAATATAAAAGAATCAGTCAAAGGATTCATGAATATGCGTATGTGAAAATCAACAGCCTAAATGTCAAATAAATATTGATAATGGAAACATAAAAATGGATACTGGAAACATTCATTTATTCATTTTCTGCAATAGCTTCATCCTGTGAAGGGCTGCAGGGGGGCTGGAACTAATGAATCCATGAAGGTGCATGTTTTTAGATGATGGGAGGAAGCCAGAGGACCTGAAGAGAACATGCAAACTCCTCACAGAAAATGAAGATCTGGAGTTGATCCCTGAGCACCTTCAATGGCAGCTCACTGCTCCTAATATGCTAATGCTAATGCTAATGCTAGGTAGTGTTTTTGTGTTATGGGTATAATGCAGACTGAATTTCCCTACAACGACAATAAAGCAAGTTAACCTTTAATCTTTAATTTACTACCTACTAGGGTTTGGCAGGTAAGTGTATGATGTAGAATGCAGCATTTCTTAAATAAGCACATGTGAGGAAAAAAAGGTTTTTAAATGCTCAGACAGAAAAAAGATTCTAAATCTCTGCTGTGTTGTTCTACCTCATAACAGTTTTTATCACACTCCAAAGAACAAGTAAAGACAATTGATCAGACAACAATTGCAATAAGTCGTGCATAATCTACTGCAAAATCCTCTGTTCTTGCAATATTTATTCAATATTTATCCGAACATAAATGCACTATTTTTGATATAGACTGAGTTCATACATATAGTTTCAGAGCTATACATAGAGTTAATATTGTGTCTATTCATATTTTATGTCTATTTTTTAATTTTATTCTACTTTTTGCTCAATTCTAATTTAACCTTTTGTAAAATTTCCTATTCTATTTTCTTATCTTATCTTCAGTTTTTGTAATTTTATATTTGTTCTATTCGTATTTTCTGACGTATTGTTTTTTAATTCATATTGTTGCACTCCAAATTTCATTGTAGAGACAATCAAAATGACGGCTATTCTATTCTAGAAAGATGTACTTAAGATGACATCTCTGTGCAAAAGATGTCTAATTTTTTCCAGAAGCAAAGTCTTATCTTCAGTGGCGTGGATTAAAATGCAAGAAAAACATACTACATTGTGAGGGACTGAATGAAAAATGGCGGTAACTGCTGCTACTGTATGTAACTGAAAGGACTTTAAAAAATCCACAAAATGTGCATGGTTATAGAATGCATTGTATCTACACACGTAACAGCACACAACACCTTTTACGATAACAAAGAAGCCATCTGTAAGTCCAGAAGTGTAAAGTAAGTGGAACTCACACCAACAGTTGCCTTCTCTACAATGGCCATTGTCTCCGGCCTGTCTCTGCTCCACTGGGACCCGTATAGAGTACATTTACAGTTCCTAACAGTCACAACAGGCTGCTCTGCTCTTATATTTCCTCCTGCTGCTGTATAATAGCGAGTTCACACATTTTCTGCCTCCATGTGTGAGAAAGACCCCACCATCACAGAGAAAGTGTTAATAGGGTGTGTGGAAAAAAAATTGAACATCAAAAACTAGCACGGACATTTTTCATACCTACATTTTCCAATCGAGGGAAAACAAATGAATCTAAGTTCTAGCTAATGCATCTCAGTGTAAATGATGTGTGAGAGACAAAAACAGACGGGGAGGTTGAGCGTTTGTGTGTATTTTGTGTGGTTTGTACTGTACTGACAGGGGAAAAATGGAACATAATGTTCTGTTTGCTTGTGATTGGTTTAAAAAAAAAAATAGCATCCACACAATCACCATCCACACATCATGCTGTGAAAAAGACAAGAGCTACATTTAGTGTTTCTATTGATAGTGGGGATGGTGGACATTGCGGGGAGGAGGGGGAGGAGGAGGAGGAGGAGGCACAGGCGTAAAACAAACATTTCAAGTCTAATCTCTGGAAATTAAAATCAAGGATGACAAAACAAACAAAGGCTGGAAGGAGGAGGCTGTGGGGTGGTGAACGAGGGCTGGTGAATAATTAATTAACTGAGGCGTGTTAATGCATTTTGGTGAGTCAACAGGGAACAGAGAGCAGAGAGACATCACACAGAAACATGGAGAGAATGAGGAAGAGGCCGATGATCCACTGACTTGGCACAGACACTGAGCAGTTAAAGACCAGGATGTGGACCAAGATGTGGACCAGGATGTGGACCAAGGTGTGGACCAGGAGGCAAATGAAATCTACTGGATGAAGACTGGAGGTCCAGGAGAACACAAAGAGCAGCAACGACAAAGACAAGGCCGGCCAAAAATCACACCAATCGGTCTAGTTTAACTGATATGAATATACAGATCAATACTGTTATTATTGTTGCTATTTATTAATGACAAATTGAAAAACCCTGTACCAGCTAGCCTTTTACTTGCCTATTAATTCCATCATCATCATCTTCAATAGTCACTGTCAACATCATCACAATTATTGTCACCATCATCTTCATCATCGCTGTTGTCACCATCATTATCGTCATCACAATCATCATCATCATCATCATCATCACCACCATCATCATAAATGTCACCTTAAACATCATCGTAACAACCGTCACCAAGACCATCATTATCATCATCATCATCATCGTCGTCACCTTAAACATCAGCGCAACAACCATCACAACGACCATCATCATACTCCTCCTCCCCAGGATGCTTTGCAAAATAAAGTAGTCATGGTAACCACTGGAGAGAAAGGAGTCAATAAATGTTCAGATTATCTGACATAACCAAAATAAAACATACTTTATGACCCTTTGGAATATGTGAGTCTAATGTAGGTGCAAAGGAATACGTAACTGGATTGTTATGACAAACACTTCCTAAAAATCACTATTTACAGCATCAACAGAAGTTCATTTAAACAACAATTTGTGGGTGATAGTACTGTTATTTCCGTGTCTACTGTATGAAGCGTGTACAGAAAATTCTGAACTCTAGCCTGGTCCATTTATGTGATATCAGTGCAGGACAAAAATAGAGTTGGATATAAACTGTATAGTGCAGTAATAACATGCTGAAATCCCCACACCTACAGACAAGCAGACACTCCACCTTCAGAGTTTGGAAATGACACAAAACACCATATGAAGACATTTCTATTGACTAATATGCTAACTACATTTCCTTTTGCAGCTATCAACAAGTGCATGGACTGTGTGAAGCTCTTAGAGATACCTGTACAGTAATGTGTTCCAGTGACTGTTAAGACAAAAGCAGAACATGCTTTGGGTATCTGTTATAACTTACTCTATTTAATACCATCCATGTTTGTTAGCATTAGGTGTCTTAAATGGAAACGTAAACAGACAGAAAAAAACATATGGGTCTGATCAAGTGAAAGTGAACATCAACCTGAAAAAATAAATTTGCACACGTCATTTATCAAGAAGCTAAAGATCTCTGTTTTATGGAACTGGTATCCTTTTTAAAATACCTCTTAAACAGTACAGGAGAAGTTCCGAACCTTCTGCTAGGCTGCATTAAATAAACAAAAAGACATGCAAAAGATTGTCTATTACTATGGAAAATTAAAATTCTAAATGATGAAGTTTGTGAATTTATTTACTGGTCACATTTAAAAGGGCTATCTGTGAACTGTTACAGAGAAAGTACTCTGTATTTGTAATTTACCTTTATCAGTATGGACCACCACAAGTTGTAAATAACACTGTGTTAGTATTAAATACATTAAATAAAGTTTTGTGATTATATCTGGCTTGTTGTTTTAAAAATAAGTCAACATTTCTGGGTGATGCATACAATGGTAAAGAGTCGTCCACCTGTTACTATGGCAGCCTGTCCACCTGCTACCACATTCTCATGTCAATAAAACAGAGACTTTTCAGTGTTTTACTCCAAAATTTATTTTCAGCATAGTTGAACATAATATCTAGAAGGTTTTGTCCTACTTGATATCAACTTCTGTCGAGAACCATATGTTTTGAATGTTTGCGTAAAGCTTAAAAAACTGAAGTCCGTTTCAAGTCCACGTGTTACCGAGCAGTAATTTGACATTTTCACCTACAAATTTTATCTCCCCAAATTTTGTTATACATAATGTTAAAGTGCTTATAAATACACACTCAAATATGTATAATACATGCATATAAATTACTCTGCTTATATGACAGAGACTCTTGAACACCAAATGTGTCCATGTGTTACCGCTTGATCGGACCCATATACAACATGGAGTGGCATCCACTATTTCAGAGCAATCACAGACTACACCATTAAATGTGAATGCAGCTGGATAAAGTCCTTGAAATGTGTAAATGTTCATATGTGGGAAATGCACTTTAGAGAATCTGAGGTCGGGCTCTCATTTGGACTGCTTCCATGTCTATGTCGTGGTTATGGCCTTGACTGAATGAGAATCAGCCCAACCCTGTTAGCTTAAAAAAGAAAAAAAGAAATGAAGAAACCTCAAAGTCTCAGGATGTATGTGATGTGACTGGCATTAACAAGAGAACTGGGTGAAAGCACCAGACCTATATGTTACAGTATAGCAGCCCCATCTCAGGCTGGATGATGATCCAGAATAGTGGTCTTGGTGGGTAACCTGCCACTGAGTGACATGGTAAAAATATATGCCTGGGACCCAGTGTGTGACAGATAGCTCCAGTGCTCTGAAGTCAAAGCCCATCAGATTGCTCACAGCTGCCTCAGCTTAGCACTTCAATCTAGTCAGATTTCTCCACCGACTCAGAGGAGATAAGCGTTTATTTCCTGTATCTAAAAATACTGTGATGTGCAGTGAAACTAAAGAATTGGCCTTGACAACATGTTGGTCCTGGTGCCATTAAACCCACTCTCTACCCATTACGTCAATCCAGAATGGTATGGACGGCGATCTGAAATGACAGTGGTTTCTCCCTTTTGGGAAATTTCAGTTTCACCTCTTAAATGTTCTTCGCGTCTAATCTGATCAACGCTGATGAGTAGAACTATGTGTATCTGTGGTTTTACAACTAATTGTGCACTAAGACTTTGAAAGTCGGGTGTGGGATCTAAACCTCAAATTAAAGGGCGAGATAAACAGGAAATATTCAGTCGATAAGGACAGTAAGTGCAAAGTCATTCGAGGACACCCGAGTCTCACAGCGTATGATAAATAGAAGTTTAAAAAATCAATTAAGAAAACTAATTGGGTCAGATTAAAGACTGCATCGAGATATTTTTTCACTGATTAATTTTGCCCACAGATGTTGGAAGAAAGTCTCCATCTCCACAAGTTTGCAATCACCCCGCTCTATCCTCAGAGAATTAGCAGAAAATTAAAAGTGTGATTTACGAACACACATGGTTAATTATGCAACTGCTAATTTATCTGCCTAAATGCCTAACCTATTTTGAGTGTGGAACATGTGTTGTTGTGTGCAGCTGGACCGGGCCCCTCTGCAGCTGGGCGGCCCAAACTGCTTCTAGGCTTTTGGTTTTTGCCAGCTACTGGAGCAGATTGGTCCGCAGGGTCTGGAATACATTAAAGAAGCTCCTGCCATATCCGAGCGCCTCCCTGTTTCCAAAGCAGAACACTGAAACACCCACAATCACTGAAGAAGTAAATGCAGTTACAGCTGATATCAAACTGTCTGCAGTGCTTTTTATTCATTCTATTTCGAGGATGTGAACATATTCAGAGGTACAGGCCCTTGTCAGTCTTTTCTTCAGTAGATGTTAAGATTCACTCGTATTATTAACACACTTGTGACATTTCATGACATATGATTCAATAGCTGATATCATAATAAGAGTATAACATAGGTGTTGTAATACACAGTTCTGTGCAAACCTCTCATTCCACCTTTCTTCTTTTTTTCCAGGGTTGAAATGAACATTTGTATTTGTTTTTCATTCTATTTTCTTCACACATAACAAGAAAATACAGGAAATGTGTGCACAGCCTTAAAAGACACACAAAAAACTGAACTAAATGTGTTGTAAATAGAGCTCGACCAATGTGGGATTTTTGGGGCCGATGCCGATACCGATATTGGGGCCTAAAAAATATACTAAAAGATATCCCATATATTGGCCAATAACTGATATATGAAATAGGGCTGAAAGATATATCGTTATCGGATCTATGTCTAGATATGAACATTCAAGATATTAATATTGAAAAAGCAACGATATATTGATCCCACTGCTGCCACAGAAGCTGAGCTGAGCGCCTACATGCAGTCCTCCACAACTGACAACGAAGAGGACTCCCCTCTGTGGTGGAGAACTCACAAAGTCAACTTTCCCTGGCTTAGCAACATTGCAAGAAAATACTTGTGCATGCAGGCCACCAGCACTCCCTCAGAGAGAATCTTTAGTGCATCATGCGAAATTGTGAGTTGTGAGAGGTCCTGTCTGAAGCCAGACATGCTTAGCAAGCTAGTGTTCCTGGTAAAGAATCTGTAGAAGCTGTGCTGTAACTGCCTCTGTTCTGTGAGTGGCAAATGCATTTTCTGCAAACAGTTATGTTGTCTTTGGCAGAATACAATATGTTGCACTTCAATGCACTTTCAATGTTTCACCTTACACCAGCTGCTGCATATATTTGTTATTTATTGGTAAAGCAGAGCTGCAGTAAAATGTTTGATTTGTAATTTATTTATTCGTACTTTATGTTAATGTTGATGACTGGCAGTGAGTTCCTATGAATAAAACTGCACTTTCCGCATTCTTTTGTATTATGATGTTTGTATTTTTCTGAAAAATGCTTGGTTTTCACTGAACCCGTAGTCATATCGTATCGTATCGATATTGAGATATTTGGCATGAATATCAAGATATGAAATTTTGTCCATATCGTTCAGCCCTAATATGAAATAAGAACATTGATACACACAGGAAATAGGCAAATAGTGTTATATTAGATAATGGTGGACATGTGAATTATTTTTGTGGGGTGGGGGGTGACTAGTTCGTAAGACGGGGGGGAGGTTGTACAATAAATCTCATATTTTCCAAACAAAAGGGTTAAATATATGTTAAGTGTAGAGGAAAGTCTTCCCTGAAACTTGTTTTTCCTAGTATACATACTTCACATACATCAGATTGGATCTAAATACAGAGACTGACAAATGCATGTGTGTGGACATTAGAACTTTACTAAACCAACAAACCTAATACTAGGACTTCGGCATACTGCTGTATGCATATTTTTGTTTAAGCCTGTACAATGTAGATGTTGACATTTGTGGCCATTTGTTACGTCTATTCATCAGTCTAGGTTTGGAAATATTTAGGATTTAGACTCACACAAAGCTAAACCAACTGAACCTAATGATGACCTCAGTCTTTTACACTGTAATGTACATATACGAGTGTGTGACACTTAAAGGTTCTAAGTAGATGTTTACAGTTGCATGTGTCACCTGTGTGCTTTCTGATACTAAAAGATGATTAATACCTATAACCTTGTTGAATATAGTCCTTTTTAGTGACCTTTGGGGTTATAACCACTCCACATACAGTTTGTTGGTGATGAGGGTAAAATGACTGTAGACTAATACTTGTCTTGCAGTGTTCGAGTTGTTTTCGTGAACTTGAATCAGCCAAACATTAACTGGGATGTGATGAGTCAGTGTTTCCATCCGCAAAGCAAGGAAAACGGCATTTACACGGGTCCTTTTTGTTGCAAACTGCAGATCATTTTTATAAACACAATAATTGCCTTTAGTCGTCTGTTCTCGGAGGTTGATTCTGATCAGGTAATACAGTATTTTTGCCCATTTTCGACAAATATCCTCAAGCAGCGCCCTCCGACTGACTGAGCTCTAACACACAGTTTCATGTATTATGTTCTTGTCCAGCTCCTGCAGTAAGACGTGGTCTATCCATGCTAAGATGAAGCCTCTGGTGCAAGCTCACTGCAGTATAGTTACAGGTCAACGCCCCTGACTACAGACTACAGGCCATGGCAGCTTAATGGGATTGGCTCTTCTCCAGACTACATATATAGTTTATGTCTGTGAGCCAGACACAGACAGATGCACCGAGTTACACAAGCAGAAACAGAAGAAGAAAGAGACCAGTCCTTGAACGTAGCTGAGTTTACAGGGACCCCCATACTCTACTAATCATCGGAATAATGGCCCACTCAGGATAAAAATGACTCATGTAACCAGCTCCACCAGAAGAGAAGATTCCCTCTGATTGAGTCCAACTGGAAGGAATTTTCCATCAGGTAGCGATGGATGGTATTTGTCTAATCAACAGGAAAATATTAGAAACAACCATGTACACACTTCAACTTAATTGGTTATTTTAAATCTAAATTTATATAAATGCTTTTTATATTTTATCTTTCACAAGTGTATATTTTCTATTTTCTGTCGTTCCTGCACTTTTTGTATTTGCTGCTATCTTATCTTATCTGACTGGAATATATTCATTTATTCTTGGTATGCATATAGAGTTGTGCTCGTAAGTTTACAAACCCTAGCAGAATTTGTGATTCTTTGGCCATTTTTCCGATTTTATGAATGATAATACAAAAACTTTTCTTTCACCCGTGGCTAGTGATTGAGTGAAGCCATTTATTATCAAACAAATGTGTTCGCTCTTTTTATGTCATACTGACAACAGAAACTGTTCCAAATGACCCTGATCTAAAGTTGACATACTCTAGTTCTTAATCCTCTGTATTGATCTCTTTAACATCAATGACAGCTTGAAGTCTTTTGTCCTAGTTGTGGATGAGGCACTTTATTTTCTCAGATTGTAAAGATGCCCATTCTTCTTGGCAAAACACCTTCAGTTCCTTTAAGATTTTGGGTTTTCTTGCATGAACTGTACGTTTGAGACCTCCCCAAACTGGCTGCTTCACCTTCCCTTTTTTCTGCTGTAGCCAATGACAGGTGGACTTGGCCTTGTGTTTTGGGTCATTGTTATGTTGGAACATCCAAGACCGTCCCATGTGCATTCTGTCAAGCTATGTAAACTTATGAGCGCAAATATAGGGGTATCTTGTGGTTGAAAACCTTGCAAAAGAGTCACAAATCTGTTCTTTTCAAACATTTGTTATATTTGAAGCAGATTTGTCTGTTTACTACAGGTCAATATCTACAGGTGTCAAAACCGCTGTGTTTTAGTCAAACTAGCAGCATTGTACCTGTGGTGCCATTGTATGATAGCACGGGAGGCTAAAATCCCCCAGCATACCTCACAACATTTGGATACGGACATAAAATTGTGCCTAGTAGATAGTCAGGTAATGTTTCTATTCATTTGGCAAGTTTGGTGGCGATCGGGCATGTGAAGGCTGAGGAAAATCTGTACAAACGCCCTCCTGTGCTGCAACATCGATCGGACGGTGGACAGACACAGAACGTGCATTTTATAGTAGGATTAAAGTGCTCTGAGGCATGTAAGCACACATTACATTGAGTCACTTCATTCATGTTGGAATCTCTAATCAGACTGATTCAACTGTTTGAGGAAATACTGTCCATTTAGAGCAGCTCTGAGAGTATATGTGAAGTCAAATATGTCTAGACCAGGTCTGCGTTGTCCTACATCCCTCCACAGAACTGTAACGGCACATTATGAGCATAGATTTATTTCCAGCCGGAACCAGCTGGAGGGAATAGGAGACAGAGCAGGTCAGTAGTGATTCTTGTGCGAATGGTGTGAATATTTTACTCACTCTTTGCAGGTACTGGAGACACGGGCTGGTACAGTGTATTTACAGTCCATGATCATGGTGAGGGTCTCGCTGTCGTTGGCCTCCTGGAAGGGGGGCTGTCCGCATACCAGCATGAACAGGATCACACCCAGACTCCAGATATCTGAACCACAGAAACAAAAACAAGCACATCAGTTTATTTGATGTATAATATTAAGTAAATGCACAGTACGGATAAAAAAAAAAAAAAAGAAAATGCAGCTGTTGATGACTTCTGTATGTGGGAAGTGATAAAGAAATGACACTGTTGACTGAACAGCGAATCATAATACATTTTAAAGATGCTGTAAAGACTGAAGTATAAGATGTTATTTCGCAATATCGGTTTTCCTGATGCCTGTTTGCTTCTCTCTTGCATCTGTTCCTCATGTCCTAAGACTGAGTGACTAAGATGGAAAGGATGCATAAGGGATGGGAACAAAAAAACAATTAAGGGAAGTGGGGTGTATTGAGGGAAACTGGTAAACACCACAACAGTGATGTGAATGCCCTACAGTAAATGTCAGTCCTTTCCTGTCCTGTCCATCCTCTTTCTCCTCTGGCAAAACATCAGTATTCACTTACGTAGTGGGATGTACAAACATGAGAGTATGTGTATGATTAACATTAATGTAATTTGCTCCGAGTGTCAGTGGACAGGCAGGAGTCTTCAGCCGTACAGACAAACACCACTTGTTGAGTTTACACAGTGGTAACACAACTACCAGCATAAGGGTGCGATACTGCCCCCAGCACGATAAAACAAAGACATCCTGTCACCACTTCTAGTACGCAGTGACACAGGCTCGACAAAGTTCATTAAACACACAAATACTATCCTTCTCCACAAACACAGACTCACATGTCCTTATACAGTGGTGGAAAAAATTATTAGGCCACCCTTGTTTTCTTCAATTTCTTGCTCATTTTAATGCCTGGTACAACTAAAGGCACATTTATTTGGACAAATATAATGATAACAACAAAAATAGCTCATAAGAGTTTAATTTAAGAGCTGATATCCAGACATTTTCCATGGTTTTCTTGATAAAAACCAAAATCACTTCAGTTCTTACATCAATATCTATGGCATTGTACTGACAAAAACAGCGCTTTTAGGCATTCCATGTTTTCTTTTCTGTCTGTTTTAGTCACATGATACACACAGGTGTTAGTACCTGATTGCATAACCATTGTTTTTGATAATTTTGGTGGTCTAATAATTTTTTCCGCAACTGTATACCTTGTTATCCAATGAAAGTATCTGTGAATTGATTTGAACAACATTTACACCTTCAATTCCCTACTTAAAAGAAAAGCAGAGCCAACTCAGGCTGATAAAAAAAAAAAAAAAAAAGAAAAAAAGACAGCGCCTGTTCTAGTCAAATATTGGCAGCTCTGAAGTAATTACCATGAACAGGATATTTAAGTAACTTCCTAATTAAGCTTGAAGGCCCTTAGACTTAATGGGTTGGCAGAATGGAGTTCTGATGGTGCACAAAAAGTGCAAGATACTGAAAACTCCAACTTTAAGCACAACTTTTTTCCTTTTTTTACTTCAGAAAAACATGATAAAGACTCTGGAGTCTATTATGAAATGTTCTGCGCCACAGGAACAGCCTTAGGATTAGTTATTTCTTACCAATCATCTTTAACATATGGGACTAGACCTATCTTTAGACCAGACATTTCCGGGGCTAGTTTCTGAAGGACTTCACCTCAGGCTAAGCAGTGCTGTGTATGATTAAAATAAGTGATCACACAGCGAAAAAAAAAAAAAAAAGAAAAGAGAACGAGGTAGATTTGAACTCGCAATTCTTTTAAAGGCACTCACGTGAAGGAGAAGCTGATTGAATGTAAATGTAATTTGTTTAGTATGGACTGGCTGATGGTTCACCTGTGCTGGTACCTGGCTCTGGTCCAGCCCTGAGGTGCCCTCTCATACTGGATGTCAAACACACCTGGGACAAGGTCTTTGCTAGCCTATATCCTGCATCCAGCACAGTGCAGTATGAAAGGAATGCTCCTGAGGCGTTTTATTCCAATACATGTCCTCACATTCACTCAAAAAAAAGCAAAAAGGAAAAGGTAATATCAACACCGGACATAGAATGCTAACGGCAGCAGCTGCAGTAAACACAGATTGCCCCCCCACCCCCCCACCCCTAGCTGAACACAGGTTATGTAGTGAGTTTAGAGGATAATTGTGGTTTTTTGTCTGACATCCAGATGGCATTTGTTCTGAGAGTAGGCAACAGTGAGAGGCATTAGTAACAGTGCTAAAGCTTAACAAATGGGGTGTTACAGGGACGACAGAAGCGGCTGATGATTTTGTCGGAATAAAAAATGCATCAGACAGTCACTGTGTTCCTAACCCCGTTTCCAATGCACCTGCGAAGCCGAGATTAGGTCCAAGTCTGAGTGATGGTTATTAGTGAATCAGACCATTTCGTTAATGGACTACAAAGCTGCCTGACAACGCTGAGAGATCCAACTCTACCCCGGCATATACATACTCTGGAGCACAGTGATTTTTAAGTATGCTGATGCTCCTGGTGCACTATGATCTGGAACACAAATACATCACAACAGCTGTGACATTTTAAAGCACATCAAAGCTGAAAAGGTTCTCCCCCTGCCTGCATTGATGTCTCACCTGCTGATATGGATGTAGAGAAAGATTAGCACAGCATGACATCGGTGTAACACCCTGCTGCGCACTGTACAAATTAGGTCTTTGCAATGTGTTGACAAAAACAAAATCAGGGTATGTCTCACCAATGGGGTGTGCCCTTGCATCTCCAAACACAACTGATTAATAAATCTTTAAATGTGGGCTGTGATGGAAAAAAAACTGAAGCATGCGAAGTGGGATCTGTACTGACAAATTGCACTTGGCACCATCAGCGCTGCCTTAGAGACAAACTACAGCAACATGTCTGTCCAAGTCCAACATGAAGGATAAAAGTTGGCTGCAGACATCAAAGTGTAGGCTATTCTGTAAAAAAGCAGCCAAGAGAACTGCTTAAGGAGGCAATATTTTCAAGCAAGGTGCTTATAAACTTAGAGTGAAATCAATGTAGACAGTAGCCCAGAGGAAGAGAGAAGCACTAAAGAGAGTCTTGGAAAAAATGTTGTTAGAAGAGTTTGCCAAGTTGTAGTTTGACATGTTTGCAACTAATCTGTGTATCAGTGTGTAAAGAAGAAAATATCTAGAGTCCTTCCTTTGTGTCTACTGACAAAGTGAAATGTTTTTATCATTATTTGACTAATAAAGATTTATTTTTCTTTTTTGTCAGACAGATGGAAAAAAAAGTTGATTTTTTTTTTTTACCTTGACATGTTTTGGCTACAACCTGTAGAGTGACCAGAAGAGTCACTTGATGTTACTGTGACCTGTCATTGTCAGCTGTTTCATCCAGGTTGTATCCAGCTGACAATGACACGTTACAGTGACATCAAGTGACCCTCCTGAGGAAGGCTACAGGATGTAGCTGAAACATGTCAATGTAAAAAAAAAAAATCTACTTTTTTCCATCTGTCTGACAAAAAAGAAAAAGAAATCTTTTTAAGTTCAGTAGACAGTATGAATCTAATTGGACTATTATTTGACTGAATTGGGCAGTGCAGTGGCATTTTGGTTAGCGCTTCTACCTCACAATGGGGGGGGGGGGGGGTGTTACATGTTCATGTGTCCTCCAGTGTCCCCCACCATCAAAAACAGGTAAACGTTAATTCTCTCTTCTCAGTGCCCTTCACCACGGTGCTGATGAAGGTCTGGAGTTGGCACTGGCAGCTCACTGTTCCTAATGTGTAAAGTCACTTGCACATATATAGCACATATATTACATTCCACTGTACATACTGTTTTTACATTTCTTTTTCTTACATGCTGTACATATTCTTATAGTGTGTTTTATATCATGTGCTCATATTGTGTTTATACAGTTTTCATTTAATATGTCTGAGTATTTAAGTTTGCACCTTCCTAGCCGAGAACTACTTGTCTAAATTTTATTATGTGTACACAAAATGACGACAAACATTCTTGAATCTTGATGTCAGGATTATGGGCATTACTTTGGAGCATCTTTTGGAGCTCATCTGTCAGATTTTCTCCCACTTCTGCAGTAAAGACACTACTGCGAATAATTTGTTTTCAGTCACCACAGGTTGAAATAGACAAGCCAAACGTCTTTAGTGCTGACAGACTGAACTATCACCTTAAGTTTACTTACATATATACTCACTAGCCTTATTAAAGCTACACACAACCCATGACCATAATTGCACTATTAAGCCAAATTTACAAAATACACAAATCTGAAAAAGAGCATTTCTACAAATAAAAAAAAAACAGAAATTCCACATTAAGTCTTCTGTTTCTCCAGTTTATTCCTGTATTTAATATGATAACAGGAAAAACTGTAATCTCAAACTGCCTGACTGACTGTCTTCGATGACGCTGTCTAGGCAGACGTGGTAACCTTGACAGTGGAATGGCGCCTTTCAGCCGAAGTGCAAATGGACTGATCTGAATAATAGGTTAATATGCTGACAAAATAAACTGTCCTTTAAAGGTCGGACAGTTGTCTGAGACAGCGTTTACCTAGAAACGTGTCTGAAAGCCAAACATTTGCTTGAGCGGACTGCTTAATAAAGCAAACTGTCTGAAAGATGTAGATCTTCACACTGTGTTTTTTGTTGTTGCTAGGCTGCTTAGGATACATTCATCCTTTCCACCTCAAAACATTTCTAGTGCTCTGTTTTTTAGTCATCAGATGTCTGATCAACTAAAAAAGTAGTTCTTGAAAGGAAAAAAAAATTTAATAAAAATCCTCCTTCCTTCCTGAGGAGTGCACTTCTCATCTGCCCACACTCAGCAGCCTACTTTTCTTCTTTTTTTCTATTACTGTGCACAAGATGCCTGGCCGACTGACTGCAGCAAACTCCTGCAAGGGCAACAACAAGAAATCAATACCTAAAAAGGATGCAGGACACAGCAAAGCAATTTGGTGTGCTGCTGCATGTTGTGGACTTCAGTACAATCCTTCTCTGCTGGTGGTCTTTCTGTCTCCTCGTGGTGTTCAGGTCTCCTACTATCAGACGTGCTGATAAACACCACAACAGCAAATAAGGCTGCTTCTAAAGAAAACACGAGTTGTCTTTTTTTCATTTCGCCGAGGCCACTGTACTGGCACAGCGGGAGGTTGTGTTGCAGAGGACTCTAGTAGCATAGTAAATAAAAAGGTGGATGCTGGTGCTGTCTGTTCAATGGAGTAAAGACACATCATGTAACGAGGCCACAAACCAGACAGAATAACCTGTAGCATGTGCTGTACAGATCTGCTTTTTCAAACAGAGAACAACCTCTATTGATGACTTATGTTGTGTTTAGTTAATGTTACACAACTCTGTCATTTCCAAAATTAATAGTATATATATCTTTTATTTTCAGATTTTATACAAACCTGAAAAGTACATAATTTTTTTAATACAGTACAGTGCAGTAATACAATAAGTCAAAGCAAAGCAGGTGTCCTCACAGCTGGATTGGAAATATTTTAACTATATTAGCACTGTTAGCACACCAACACTGATAAATCGCATTTAATCAGGATATCCACTTGATATGAAGTGTATCATGTGAATGTTATGCTTTTAAAAGATGTTTAAAACCGAATAATTTTCATGTTAAAAAGTAATAAAAACTGCAAAAATGTGCATCAAAAGTACATCTTTTCATTTACAGTCCAAGAAAACAGTCATATTTCTCCATACTGAATGTAATTGTTAGTTGCAGCCCTTTTCTATGCAGTATAAAAGACATAATCCACTGACTTTCTAGTAATTTCATCTTCACAGACAAAAGTCACAATGGTGTTTTCCCACATATTCCCACACAGGCACAGTAGCACTGGCAAAAATAGACAAGTGTAAACAGGAAAAGCAGCAGAGAGAGACTACCACACAGTTCTCTCTGAACAAAGCAGCACCGGATAACACCACTGTGCATTGGCTCAAACTGATGCACAACTTAATGCAAGATAGAAAAAAATTTTAAAAAAAATCGTCAACATTGACTTCATCTGCATCTGTTGAGCAGAAAACCTTCACATTACCCACCCAGCTCAACTAACACAGGTCAGGGTCATAGTTTTTATCCAAATTTACTGCAGAGGCACGTGTAATCCCTTAAATCAGATGGCTGACCACAACAGAAAATGAAAATATTCTCAATTTTACTTCTCTATGCAGCGAATAATAAAACCATAGGATTTAAACCTCGACTGGAGTGCACATGTGAATTCACAGTAGAAGCCAAATTTCCAGCTTTAAGATTAAAGACGTGCTCAACAGCGCAGCATAGGCGCATTAATGGGCAGTTTTTCTGAAAAGCTGTCACCAACATGCAGAGAGCTGTCAAACAGAAGAGTGCCTGCACACTCTTAAGGCCTCCAGACTCCTACACTCACACACACATGCTCTCATCACATCAACATAAATGGCACTGTCATTGGCAGGCGGTGGAAAGAGCACTTTAGGTGATAGCTGTAAATCTGTCACATACAGACCTGTAGCGGCTCCACCTCAACACTGCTGAGCTGCTGCAATTTACCCACAATAACACTCAGCATTCACAAAGGTGATCCACGCTAAGCCACAGCCACCTTCTGCTATAGACACAATGTAGACGGCAGCTCTGGACAGTGCAGATCTGTGGATTATCAAGGTGTGGTGTTCCTAAACTGAGCTCATTTAGCTCAGAGTAGGTTTTAGGCAATTAAGTAACAGCTCAGCTTTGTCAGAAGCACATGTTTAACTTATATCCTGATACGCGAGTTTCAGAATATTTAACAGAGGTGTCCATGCACTGATGATGTCTGTGCTATTTACAGCAAAATAGCGAAGACAGTACAGTAATACAGACACACCAGTGTGAACTTTATAACGATACACAATTTTCTATCTCTAAAATCCATCCATCCATCCATCCATCCATCCATCCCATAGATTTGCCAAATAAAACAAAATTCAAATACAATTTCCCTGGTATTTACTATGTTTAATGTTATTAGTTACTCATTTTATTTATACATTTTGTCATTCTGAGTGCTCTACATGTTACCCTTTAGATGTATTTGTGATTCTCTGATTATATTATATATATATATATATAAAGCTAAAACAACAACAACAACAAAAAACCAATAGCATCTGATTTCCTCAACTTTATCTCATGACAAAAAAATTGGACTTTAAAGTTAAAAGGAATATTGATCATCAACTGTGATGTTTTCAATATGTACTCATAAAAGTGTTTACCATGATAATATTTTTGGCCTCACTATACCCATATGTAGTGTACTTAAAACCAAGCTGCTAGTAAGACTATCTACCTGGGTCTAATAACTGAAGACTATCTACCTGGGTCTAATACCTGATGATGGAATTAAACGAGAAGACGCTTACCTATTTAAAATATTAATTCTTGCCTGCAAAAAAAGTGACCCTCTTCGACCACAGCAATGGCTGGATTTATAGAGGAAATATACACCATGGAAAAATTAACGTTTCATCTGAGGCTTGAGGTGGGAACTTTTAATCGAAGATGGGAGAAAGGAACCATATTCAAGGACACTACTTCTTGTTACCAGATCTAATGCGGAAAAGCAGGTGAGTGCATATGGAACAGCATCCCCCTTGCTGTTTTATGCTCTGTTATTGTTGTCACTGTACTGTAAAAGTGTTTTTTTTTAAAATTTAAATTAAAAAAAAAAAAAAAATCAAGCTGCTACTTAGATTGAGATCATCTGTCTAATCATTTTGAGGTATAGTATTTTGTTTCTTAACATTGGGTCCAGAGTAGGTACAGATAATACCAGGATGGGTCCAGTATTGAGCTGTACAGATGTGGAAACAGAAAGGAAATGAAAACTTATTGTTCCAGTCAGAAAAAAACAATGAGTGGGAGAATAAGAGAAACTAAACTGAGAAATCTTTTTTTTTTCTTTTGGACCAGTTTGATCTGTCTGCTTCCAAAAGCAGAAAAGGCACAAAAAAAACCCACACTGAGCCAGTACAGATACAGCGTTTGGAGATAACAAGGCCGGCTGCAGTGACATCAGGTAGTGGTGAGCTTCCTTCCACCATCACACAAAGCAGATTCTGCCTCGTTTTGGGACAAGGCCTGGGACGAATGGGTCAAGTACAGGAAGAAGTCATGTTCCACATCAGATTCTGGGTTTGTGTATAAAAAAGTGGGCATTTTCTTCCTTTGTTTGGTTAATGGAGGATCTGAATCTCATCTCAGCGTGCTGTTCCAAAGCCTTTGTTAGTGACTGACCGTCCTCTGCCTGAAGAGCCATTACTGCTCTTTCCTTTTTCCACTGTTGGCTCGTCTGCACTGCAGCTTCACCGAGCACGTCTCTGCTTTCAAAGGGGTTTAGGGGGAGCACTCAGTACGTCCTTCAGAATACAGGGTTCTCTGACACTTGGGCTTTGTAGTCTGATGTTCCATCAGTTCTGGCAGCATCAAAACGTAATGGTGGAGCATCACAAATGTGGAAATTGGATCCTCAAAGTTTAATCAGTTAA
Organism: Sphaeramia orbicularis; assembly: GCF_902148855.1. Lineage (NCBI taxonomy): Eukaryota > Metazoa > Chordata > Actinopteri > Kurtiformes > Apogonidae > Sphaeramia > Sphaeramia orbicularis. The sequence continues at coordinate 3,774,185 of NC_043972.1, forward strand.
AAAAAAAAAACGAGCATGATCAGATTCAATTTAGAGATAATTTGTCGTAGGATAAGTATGATGTATGATCGCCTGCACAGAAGCTTTTGACACGAAATGATAAACACTACTATTCATACTAGTATAACATCCACTACAAGAACCTGTGAGTGCAGCATTAAGTGTGTGTTCAGGATCAACAGAGATGTATCAAGGCGGCAGCAGCAGATGCGTATGTCCTTGAAAAACAAGAAAATATGATAAAAACCCATCATGATGCTAGTTTCACAACGTTTTCTTCACTGCTCACATCCTCCTGACACATTGCCACGTGCGTATGATTTGTTTGTAATCTACAGTACGTTGAAAAACATACACACAGCCTAAAACCTTGGTAGAAAAGTCAAAATGTGTATCAGTAGCTGAGGGAATGTGATGTGGCTTAACACCTGAATTCCAAACAAAAGCAGGGTACTTCCTCATAGATTCCTCCATCCAACATGTTTTGTCCATTTTCGCTGCTGTTAACAAATCCCAGGTACTTTAGGTTCTACTTGACAAGCCATTAGTTGTCTGAGGCATTCATACAGAGCAGCTGTAATAGGCCGAGTAATCATGTTGACATGTAAAGAATGCTAAGGAAACCAGTAGACAATGATGTGGGTGATGCCTCCCAAAGAATGCTGGCAAAGCCATCTTTTGTCTGCCAACTGGACCCAACTTCAGACATGTAAGAGGCCAAAAAAAAAAAAAGACATGCCACAGCTCTTCCACACTCACTAACAGGGGCTGAAAAGGCTTCAGGCAGGCACAAAGTAACAGCGCAAGCACTTTTTACAGACGGCTATGATGGATTTTTTTTCTGTGTGATTCCAAATGTTAATTGTATCACTGGGGCATATTTCACCCCCTCATTCTGCCAGTGAGTGAAAGAGCAACAGATGTTGAAAAGAACCACGATGCGCAGGAGGAGTCGGGATGCACCGATGCACACAGCACATCAGGATGCGTTTTGACATTAAAAATATGAAATAACATGAGTGTAGGATAAGTGTGTGTGTATGTGTGTGTGTGTGTGTGTGTGTTGGCGAGTGTGACTTGAGAAAACGACAGACTGAGACTGAGAAGCAGGAAGAGGAGGAATATGCTGGTTCCCGGTGACGAGCGCTGCTGCTGAATATGAATGAGAGCCAGTGCAGCTCCTGCCTCATGCTGCCGTACATTAACATGATGGCTGGGGGCTTTTACTACACTGTTCTGCACTGAATATAAAGAAGACAACTAATAATAGGGCTGCATGATTTGGTCAACAGATTTTTATAGCGGTGTAATAACCTCACAAGTGCTCGCTTGTAAAAACTGCACAGATTACTGGTGTTTATAATAATTTGTCGCTACTCTGACTTTGTAGTTTTATCCAGTGGCTCTTTGTTCTAAATGTCACTCAGCTTGAATCCAAACTCTTGCCAAAAAACATCGCACTGCCTAAACAATGACAGATTTGTTATCTCTTTACTGTGGAGCAGACTACACGCTGAGAATTCCTCTGCATATCCACACCTGCGTGAGCCACATTTTTTATTTATTAACTTTCAGCCTTTTTGCTGTTATGTAATTGCACAGGCCGACGCTGCTGTTGTGTGGCATTTCCTTGAATGATTATATTACATTTTTCTACTATTGAAACAATTGCTGCCCAGTTTACTATACTGACCAACTAAAATCTATCCATTTATCTTTCAAACTACATGCTTCGTCATCTTCACCGTCAAACCTACACATAATTGAGAGCCATTACTCCAAGCAGGGTTTCCCCTATATACATTCTGCAGCAGCGCCACACCACTGCTGAATTTTCAGTGCTGCTGCTGCTGCTGCAAAAAAAAACACTTACTTTGAAGCAGCCTGATGTTCAAAATTTTATTACAATTTGTTAGCTGCTAGTTAACCAACTTGGCTATAGCTTTAGGCTTCATAACTCAACCTCCTCCCTCCCAACCCTCTCTGCCTGTGCTAATGAAGCAAACGATCTGGAATCCATATAGAATGGAAAAGAACCAGGCACATACTGTAACAGCGTTTTCAGACTGACAGAGAACCGTGCTGGTGCCAGTTCCCACACCTAATCTTGAACCGGCCGACGTCTTCAGAGCATTCGGGAACCAAAAATTTGGCCGAGAAACTGAGTCGTAATGTTCTGCGTTGCATTAAATAAACATAATGTGCCCACACTTGAAAACCCTTGGCCTTCAGTCCATGCCAAAGTTTTTGCACATACAGACGGACAAACAGACGACAAACTGTTGACAATACCCTGTGGTGAAGGCTGAGGGTAAAAACCATCTTTGAGAGTTCTGTGTCATCTTTACTGCCGCTTGTGCATTCACTTGCAGACGTGGTTTTTCTCCTACAGCCTATCCCATCATGCATCAGTCCTACTACCTCTACGGTAAGTGTCGAGGGACAAAACAGTAGCAATAAATGCAGGCTGTTGACGGGGAGGCACTTCGGTTCCTAGTGTAACCGGTGTGGGAACTGGCTCTGACACCGGGCTGGCTGGTCTGAAAACAGCTAAAGAACTTCTAGCTTCAAGTTTGATTCTGAGCTAACTGGTTTTGATGGTACTTAAATGAGGTAACTAGTTCAAGATAACTTGAATCTGGTGATTGGAAAGTTGCAATTTGTCAATTTCTTTCCACAAAATCACCAGAAGTCACAATTTAAAGGGCTATTTTGCAAAATTTTCCTCCAGAGGAGCATGCCCCCAGATCTCCCTAGTGTTGCTAGCTTACCGACACAACACCGCTACTACAAAAACTTCTAGGGGAAACACCGACTGCAAGACAAAACTAGAGCATGCAAATAAAACATACACTTCCACACACCAACAAAACAGCACTTTCCACATTACACCAGCAAGGTAAAACAATGAGATCCCCCAAAATCTCTCTTCTGCTGATATAATTAACTGTGCACCATATAATTATAACTTTGTCCTTGTTTCCCAGTTAACATCAGCAAACACAATTAGATGATTCCAGGTCTTTTTTGTTTATGTGTAAACATGTACTGTATATGCCAAACACACTGATATATGATTCCAAAAGCTGATTCTTCATTGAGTTGATCTGCTTTCTTGCTGTGCACGCAACAAACAATGCTTAGTTTTACCATGGCGGAGCAGCAAAAGTGGGTTATGCAACGGTTTGCAACCTCGGGCTCCCTCGAGACTCGATGCCTTGTAAAATAAATTGCACTGGTGCCATAACCAGGTCAAAGAGCGTGCCCTGGAGTGACCTGCAGCGTAAACACTGCTTCAGACTGTATATAATGATGGACAATGTGCTGCAGCTTCCTGACACTTTGGAAAAATAAAATCTGAAATATCAGAACTACAGGAGCTGCCACAGTCTGTTCAGCAGAGATTCTAGGATGACCAGAGACCTGATTCATTTCCTCCTACATGTCTGATAGTCATTACAGCTGCCAAATTGACTCTTTACATCAGGGAAGTCAAACTCATTTACTTTCAGGGGCTACATTCAGCTCAATTTGATCTCAAGTGGACCGGACCAGAAAAATAATGGCATGATACCCTTTAAATAATGATGACTCAAAAGTTTTATCTTTGTTTTAGTGCAAGAAAAAAACATTAAATAAAAAAATATATATATCCAAACAAAAAAAGAGTGTGAATAAAGTGAAAAAAATGAAATTTCTTAAGAACAATAAGTGCAACTTTACCAATATTATGCCTCAACTTATCATTTATACATATGGATCAGATCTATAAAGCCAGACAGCATTTAGTAACAGACAGAATATCATTAAAATTGTACTTAATTTTCTTTAGACATCTCCGATTGCTCATGTTTGTTCAGGTCATTCACATTTTATTGTTAAAAGGTAGTTTAATGTAAACATTTCCATAATTTGATTTTTTTTTTTTTCACCAAAACAAAGAGAAAAACTTGGAGTTGTCATTCTTTAAAGACATAATGTAATTTTTCACAGTAAACCAAGAAGAAAATTTGGAGTTATTATTTATACGAAAAATACAATTTTCACTAGAGTGTATGTGGCCCCTGAACTGAAATGAGTTCGATTACACTTGACTGTCAATATATTCTGCGTAATTTTTGCACTTTGTAAATTCATCCATATGTTTGCCACCCCTGCTTTATATCTTCAAATAACACAATAACATTTTTTGATTCATACTTCAAGGTTTTATTTGTTCCAACTCCCGCTGACTAGAGTAATGAGGCAGTGGGTTTCACTTTTCTGGATCTGCCACTGTATACATTTGTATTTACAACGGTGTCGTCTGTGCTCTGTCGGAGAGTGTCACATTGGATATAACTGAATCATCTGTTTCAGTATGTCCTACTTTATTTACCTGTGTGCTTTGATAAATTAGGTGACTAGATGATGGATAAATCATCCAACCCTGTGTTATGTAACTATTTACAACCCAAGGCTCCCGTGAGACTCACTGCTGCGTCAATAAACTACACTGGTGTCATAACCTGGTCCAGGATCATGACCTGCAGTGTCCTCACTGCTTTACACATAAATAACGTCTTTAAAGCAGGGGTGTTGAACAGATGGCAAAAACCAGCCCGCCAAAGGGTCTAATCTGGCTCATGTAATGCATTTATGAAATACACTGAAGATATTAACTATAAATGGTGTCAAAATCATCTGAGTTTAGGTTCCACATGCAGCCCAATTCCATCTGAAGTGGGTCACACCAGTAAAATACTATTATAATAGTAGGCCTATATATATTGAATATAGTTTAGTTCTCTGTTTATTTTTTGTTTCCTGGTAGACTGGTCGTGTAATGGTGATACACCCAATACAAAGGTGCTATGACTAGTTTTTTATTGTTTTATTGTTATCTATTTTAACGTGATAATCGATGAAGGAAATTTATCTGGTTAAGAACTGACACTGAAAGTAAGAAAGGGACAGGACTAGATAAGGTTTTGCTTCTTTTTGGCCCTTCTGAAACTGTGTGTATTATGAGTTGATACATATGTACATTTATGTTAAATTTATTGTATTTCGTTACTTTTCTGTGATTAATGATCATTGATGGGTGCATATATGACTGATTTCTTGCTTTAATTGTTCTGGGTTTTTTAACTTCAAAGTTTGAGACAAATAAACTAAACTAATAATAACCTATAAATAAGGACAAATCCAATTTTTCTCTTTGTTTTAGTGTACAAAAGTAAAATTCTATTAAAATGTTTACATTTACAAATGATCCATTCACAAAAAGTGTGAAAAACGTATATAAACAACCTGAAATATCTTCGGGGAAATAAGTGCAATATCAACAATATTATGTCTGTTACTAAATCTTTTATGTATTTGTAGATCCATTGTGATCTGTAAGGTGTAATGCATGTATGCAAACGAAAAGCTGAGGCATAACATTGTCAAAATTTCACTTATTTTTCTTAAGAAATTTCGGGTCGTTGATGGTTGTTCACATTTTTAAAAGATACTTTGTAGATGTAAGCATTTTCATTGTATAATTTTACTTTTTTCACTGTTTTAAAGGGGTCATATCTTGCTAAACCCACTTTTATTAGTCTTTGGTTCATTTATTTGTGTATTTGGACGCTAACAGTTCATAAAATTTTAATTTGAACCCTCCAGGTGCTGCAAAGCTATCTTTATGTTAATTCTGGCAAAAATAAAGTGGATTTCTACAACCTGTTTTAATTCCTTCTTAATTGATTATGTTACAACTAGTTACATCATAACATTTGCACATATATCGTCAAAACTTCTGACAAACATTTTTCCGAGTACGCCATAATTGTTTGTCAGCAGCAGCGGTTGTAGTCCATACTGAAAATATGTCCGAACTTTGAGCCAATCACCTAAAATGTTCAGTTGTTGGTTGTATTAACAAACTCAAGTGGCTGAACGGGACAGAAAGTACAGTCAACAATCTGGAATCGGGTGGGGTCATGTGCATTTAAAGGGCCAGTGCTCAAAACAGCCTTTCTGGTGTCATTACTCAGAAATCGGGTTGAAGATGGACCTGTGGAGTTGAATTAATGAAGAATTCAGACCCAAGCAGAGCATTTACAGTTTATGTAGACCACAGGGAAATGTTTTAAAATGCATAATTTCATTTAAAAAAGCTAAATATGACCCTTTTAAAAGGTTCAACCCTATAGGTTATAAACTCCTTTACTCAGGTATTTGTGGTGTCTGTTCATTTGTCTCTGTTTAATATGTGCAGTCTTGCCCCGAGTCCGAGACAGGGAGGGGTGGAGTGGAGGCAGAGTCCCCCAGAGACCTCGAGCGTACCACCTCACACCTGGCTCGCTCATACTCGCAGCATCTGTTACCATAGCAACGCATGCTCCCTGCCTCAGGTTGGAGAATGAAATGTGCCGCTGTCAGGCCCTGTGGCAGTTCTGTGAATGCATGCACACGACAACACAACCCTCATATTGGTGTGTGTAAAAGTCGTTTCTTTTTTCTTGCAGTCTCATAAAAATCAACCATGTAAGCCTATAATTATTTTTCACATTTACATTTTAAGCCGTGTGGTCCCGAGTGATTTACAAACAGGATAAGCTTGCAATGCGAGCAGTCAATAATGAGTAGTACGCTGTGTGTATAAATAAAGAGTGGGAAACTATGAAAAATAGCGTTTTATTTCTGTATTCCCATCAGAGTATGAACAAACAAACAATGCTTGTAGAGGAAACTGAATGGGAAGAGCTCAACCCCCTCCTTTCCTCTATCACTCCTGTTTTCACTTTATTTCTCTTTCGACAAATCTGACTTTTTCCTCCTCGTCTCCTACACAGTCCACATTCACATAAAACCTCGTGAACATCCTCTTTCCTCTCCCTCTTCTCTGAATTACAGCGACACCATGATGCTTTAATTAGCGACTGTGGGATTTGTCTCTTGGCATCTTTTCCTCTGCTGCTCTGTATTCAGACGTTTTGCTCTGATAAACCGGCGAACAGCCTGAAAATGACAGCAGCCACAGGACCAATAACAAGAGACTGCGATGAAGGAGATGGACCAGATCAGTACTGAGAAAAAAAAAAAAAAAAATTGCCCTGTCCTCATCACAGTTCAGCTGCCCACTACTGAAATCAATTAGGGAAAACTCAACCATGCAGCTTTTCAGTACAGGCCAAAGGCAGTCAAAGCCATGGTGGCTTTCATCGCATTTAAATAGTAACAGATAAATGATATGCTCAAATTGTCAAATTATTACTATTACCATCAGCGTTCAGACGGAAAAACATGGCAAGGATAAAGCAAGGGGGTTGTGAAACAGAAAATACAATCCAAAATACAATCAAGTTAGGACAGTAAATACTGTGATAATCATTGAGAAAACAATCACAAAAAGTATTCTATCGCTGTGAATGTGCTTAATAGGCCAGCAAAGCCTCTTTCTGGAGTGAAATGCTACAACACGGCAAAGGTTTAGCCATTTTTTTTTTCCATTCTTTGTTTATTTGGAAAAGCAGATCGCAAAAAAAAAAAAAAAAATCCCTTTCAGGTGGGTCCAGTTCAATGTCTAGTTTAGCCATATTTTTATTAATGATTTTCCTAATTAATCATTTACTCTCTCACAGGTTCCTGCAACATTTTCGACATAAAAAAATCTTAAATGTATAGATTCTTGAAGACCTCAGTGAATTAAAATTAAGGTCAAATACTATGGAATTTTCTAGTCTTCAATGAAAAAGCCAAGTAACTATTGAACAAAGTAACAATCCAAACAATGTAGGCCAACCACCTGCATTAGTCAGTGGTCCAAGACAGATGTCAAACGTAGTCAAACCTATCACTTCACCTTCTACCTGCTCAATTACAAACTATAAGACAGTGAAGACGTGACATAACTTTGTTTTCTGCTTCTCACTTTCTTCACCTGACTCCACTTTCTTAACCTTCGTTTTCTCATTCAGTTAGTTTGTGTTAGTCTGATATGGATCACACTGCCTGTACTTGTCAGTTTCCATCTGGGATTCAACCATTCTCTAAATCTAATCATTCGCTTAACCTTCTAGTGTTGTGGAAAAACTTGCACTTTGCTTTGTGAGAGTCTAAATCATATATAGTCCCAAAAGACTGAAGACCGGCCACAAACATCATTATCTACATCGCACAGGCTAAACTAAAATATATATACAATCATGTGCAAAAGTCCTGGCTCAACATTAAATTTGTTGGTTTTATAAAATTCTAATAACCACACATATGCATTTGTCAGTTTCTGTATTAAGATCCAATCTGATATTTGTGAAGTATGAACAGCAGGAAAAAAAAAAAAATCTGCGTCTACAAACCAAAGTGGTCGGACTTAAAGTGACCTCCCTTTGCACTCAACGTGTCTTTAACCCTTTTATTTAGACAACATGAGATTTGTGGCATTAATTTTCTGGTGTTTTATACCTGGTTTCATTCACCACATGTCAGATGTTTAGAATAGCTTGTACTGCTTCTTGTCATGGGGTCAGAGGTCAAACTAAATTGTGACTTTAACCTTTATAACACATTTAGTTCAGTTTTTTGGGGTACCTTTTAAAGGAGTGATATTTTGCTTTTTTTAAATGGAATTATATATTTTAACATAAACTATAAATGCTCTGCTTGGGTCTGAATTCTTCATTCATTCAACTCCACAGGTCTATCTTCAACCCTATTTCTGAGCTATGACACCAGAAAGGTGGTTTTGAGCACTGGCCCTTTAAATGCACATGAGCCACTTCAGGCCCCGCCCCCTCCAGGTTGTTGGATGTGCTGCTCTGTCCCGTTCAACCAACAACTGAACATTTTAGGTAATCAGCTCGAAGTTTGGACATATTTTCAGTCTGGACTACAACCAATGCTATTGACAAACAATTATGTCGTACTTGGAGAAATGTTCGTCGGAAGTCTTGACCTTATATGTGCAAATGTCGTGATGTAACTAGTTATAGACACAACAAATCAAGCAGAAATTAAAACGGGTTGTAGAAATCCACTCGATGTTTGCCAAAATGAATATAAAAATAGCTTTTCAGCACATGGAGGTTTCAAATTCAAACTTTTGGAACTATTAGGGTCCAAATACACAAATAAATGAGCCAAAGACTAATAAAAGTGGGTTTAGCAAAACACGACCCCTATAAGGCTGTGCACGTATTTCCTGTATTTTCTTGTATCTGAAGAAAAGAGGATGAGAAATAAATATGTATGGTCATTTCAACCCTGCAAAAACAAATACACTAAATTGGCCTGAGACTTTTGCACAGTACTGTATATAAAATCAAAAACGCCTACAGAAAGTCAACTGTAAATACAAGACATTTTACGAACCATTTTCCCTGATTTTAATTACAGTCGTTTTAATAACCCAGAGGAACCAGAATCCCCTTTTAATTTCATCAAGTCATTAAGACATCTTGATCGTCAGTATTAAATGTCATGACAATCTATGCAACAATTGTCGTACCAATTCATTACAGAATCAAATTAACTCCTTAGGTTGGCGCAGTTGCCAAAATGAGCAGATTTTCACCTCCGGAATAACAAGTCGGCTTGTAAGTAAATCTACAAACATTTAAGCCTTCACATCGACTGGGCAATTAGCAGACGGAGCAGGCGACCGGCTCGGCCTACCCAGTGGCCTGTTGACACAACGTGATGGGGCTCATTCCACACAGCAGCAGCACCTCTCATTTGTCATGGATCACTGAAAGGAATAATTACACATAATCACTTCTGTTTCCCTGCCTGCTCACTGTCCTTTCTGCACACTGGAATCATGCTGTGATAATAGTTAAGCCAGCAGCTTTGCATCTGGTGAAAACTAAAGCCAACATCACTTCCTTTTCTCATCTCCATTAAAAGTATTTTCCCCAAAAGGCGACAGGTATTCAAATCTTTATTTACCTTGTGATTATTAAAGAACTGTCGCTGGGATAAAATACTCAAAAAGCTTCATCATTTCTATGTCAGCTGGCAGAGGGAGACCTATTCAGATGTCTGATAAACTGCTTGGCTAGCTCGTAAATGTTGGCCAGATGCTGTACAGTGCTGGCTGCTTTATCTCGGATGTGAACTCGTGGATAAGTCAGCCAGGGAGTGTCTGTCCCATTCAGCAGCCCGGTGGGTGTATTAATAGCAGATGTGTCAGATTCAAAGCTGACTAGACATCTGCCAGTGCAATGTGGACCACTGTTATGGAAATGGACAGGACTGGAGAAAGATGGCAGCGCAGAACAGGAGAGGACGAGCCAGAGTGAGATGGCAGAGTCGAACCGTAACTTCTCAAAACCGAGGTCGAAACAGACATAAGTGCAGAAGTTGGCGACATGCTCTGTTTGACAAAATGAATCACACAAGTCTCCTGCATCCAGTAGATAAAGCACTGACCACCGTGTAAACTGCGGTGGGTGACACAGCATTCGTTTTTTTTTTTTACCTGGCGCCTGCAGTGCAGAAGCCGGTCCTGCCCGACCGTACGACAAGCTGCTGCCTCAGCTGCCTGATACAGAATTAACACGGACTGATGACCAGCAGTCACAACAAAAGTGTGCACAATCTCTCCACTGGAACAACAAGTAACAAGGATTAAAGTCCTGGAGATAAAGGACCGAACACTGTTAGCGCCTCAAGACCAACTGCATATATTTACTCACATGCCAATGTTTTGATCCAAAGGGATTTGGTTCAGGCAAAATCAGAGAGTGCACAAAATGTTGCAATAAAAGAGAATGTATTAAATTATTCATGTGGTGACCAACAAAGGCAGCAGCATCATCTTTAAAAAACCAGGGCACTGGTATCTTAAAAATCTTATTCTACAGACCAAACCAAATATGAACCAAACAAGAACCAAACATGGAAATTGACAACATCCCCCATTAGCGTTTCACTGAAGTGAGGCTGAATGGTCCCTGAGCATGTTATTGATGTCACAGAAGGTCAATATTGATTCAAAATTAACGCGGATAAATCCATCATCGTGATTAATCTGATTCAAAATTTTAACATAATTAACCCATCTTCATACCACCCATCTGGTGTATGAATGCAATGCAATGTGAATGTTTGATTGGTGTCGGTGTGAACTGTCAGCCACGCTTCCGTCAGCCTGCCCCAGGGCAGCTGTGGATATATATGTAGATTACCACCACCAGAGTGTGACTGTGAGAGCGAATGAATAATGGATCAATAATGTAAAGTGCTTTGGGTGCCTTGAAAAGCGCTACAGAAATCTAATCCATTACTATTATAATTATTATTTCTTCAATTCCTGCAAGAATATCAGCTTTGTGTTCATCTAAACAGGCCCAGGTTTCACACTGAGTAAGTCAGTTGAGACTAGATTTGCATTACATTTCAATAAATATACTTTTTGTGGCATTTTTGTTTGGTGGTGTACCTTGTGATTTTTCTAATGTAAAATAGGTGCTGTGGCTCAAAAAGGTTGGGAAACACTCATCTAACATGACAATGCACACCTAGAGCATTGTGAACCAAGATTAGAGGAACAGAAGCTGATTACTGTATTCTCCAGACTAACACACAGTACATGAATGAAACAAGTGAAAACCCGTCTGTGATGTCCATAGTTGTGTCTTCTCATCCCATAATCCTTACCGTATGTGTCAATAACAGTGTGTATAAGACACTGAGGAGGTGTAAAGGTAGTTAAAGACAGTCTGCATTGAGCCTGTAAAATGACTGTAACATACTGTACCTATAATCAACAGTGACACCACTCAGAGACAAAATATCCCACTAGAATAAGAGTCTCATGTCATCAGCCGGTTTGATCTTCAATCATTATTGTTCAATGCAGGGCTGGAATATTTATTCTCCACCATCACTTTGATGTCACTTTTTTTATATCACAGTGTCATTGTTGAAAGATCTGGGAGAAAAGGGAATGTTTGTTTCAATACAACAGACGTCCCTGCTAAAGTAAACATGGCAGAATCACTGACAAAGTAAAGATGAAGAATGGAACAGAGGATGAAGGATGAGGTTGCAGAATGCAGTGAATCAAGGAACTGAATCACACATTGTGCAGCCGTACTCTAAGCCTATCATAGTACAGCTTCAGATGATGAGAAATCAATCATATTTGCACTTTTTCAAGTGGAAATGCCAAAATTTTACAGCCTGTAGTGCATAAGATATGAGAATTTGATGCTTTCTGTGTTACATCTGGGAGTAAATGAGGTCATTGTAGATAGATACTTTAACCCTCGAAGACCTAAACACTATCTGGCAACTAAAAACATCTACTGAACCACTAATCCAATCAATACATGTAAATAATTCAGGTACAATGCAGTGTGTCATCTTTTTATGGTCATCAAATATGACTCATTTGGATGTTCAGAAGCTCTGTAGTTACCATGGAAACACAGTCATCTTCTACAACATTGATTCGCCAGTATAACCCGTGGAGTTGGATCAGTAGTCGCTTGTCCATCGGACATATGCGCAAAACTTTACCAATATTTACTTAATGTTGAAAAAACAGATGTGCGTAATGTTGGTTTTTCCATTAAATCACAAATGTGGTGATCTGTCTATTTATTATCGCGAGATGACACGAGAAGTCATTCCATAAACATGGCAACGAACGTAAATATCATGTTGATTTACAGATATATTCATTATTATTATTATATATTACCCCTCTATCCTGTACTAAATTAAAAAATGATTGGGTTTCTTGGTGTGTCCACATGTACCACGCCATGTTTCTTTTAAAACTCTTCTTCTTCGCTTGTTGTAACATCCGTCAACATCCGTTTTTTTTATTCACGTGACTCTAGTTGTGGAAAAAGGTCTTTCCATTTCAGTTTTGCGTGATATACCAACTGTGCTACGCCTGAAAAACCACCTCTTATCAGCGCAAAAACTTTTTTAATCAAAAAACAAGAGTTTTGGCGAAATTGTCATTTTTCCATTAGCTAAATTAAAAGTTATATTCGCACAATTTGAGGGTCAATGGGGTCAAAGCGCCTAGTGTTAGTGGATGGAGATGCTTGTTTTTACATTCAGTTAATGATACATTTAGCTGGAGAAAAAAAAAACAAAACACATTTTCTTAGTTTCCCTGTTGTGATACAACAACCTTTCAACTGACTCTGAGCTTTTATGAATATCTAAATGATTAGTACATTAAATATAGAAAATGCAGGCTGTAATTTTATAATAAATGGTGACAAATCACTTAGCAAAGCTTCAATTTAAAGAAAAATTCAGTTGTTACACACCAACATTTCTAGATTGATTAATAGATGCTCATAACTGGTATTTGATTTGTTACTTTATGATATTTAACAGGAAACAACATATTTCCATAACATTAATAATAATATGGATACGAGCACTAACTGTCAGTGTGAGCTCCTCACCACTGTTTTAGATGAGGCCATGAAAATTGGATATGAGCAATCTGAAATTTCTATCATATCTATCATTCAAAACTCCTCCTGCACCACTTGAAGGGTCTGCCACACTCATGCACTAATGATTCCGGAGTGCATTTTGGCATGCCAAGGCCGACCGAGAGCGTGTTTGAAGGAGTCAAAGTGAGCTGTCAGGGCTTCGGCGGTGAGGAGTGCGGGAGCTACACAAGTGTGACTGCAGGCAACAAGTTCACATCTCCTATGCTGTCTGTAGGCTCTGGAATTAAAGAGGGCAAAACAATAGAAACACAGCCTGGTCCTGTCAATCCGAACCAACCCAAACTATTTTCAGCTCAACTCCAAAAGCTAATTAGCAGCATCCCCACTGTGTTGGGAAGTACACAGCTTCAGATAAAGACAGCTCATTTCAACGTCAGGAATTAGGAAAAAGCATCAAATAATCAAAAACAGGACGATATTAAATAACAGATCTTTGTTGTGTCTATCAAATATTTACTGCATGGAAAAAAGACCACTCATTTGTTGTGTTGTTTTGTTTTCTCTCTTTGCACTACAGATACATGTGTGTACTATGTTATAGATTTTTGTCTGTTTTACATGTATAAGCGGGTATGAATACAGTGAGCTTTTATACAGGGATCATCTTCACTGTTATTTCATTTTCTGATTGTTTTCTCGATTTCTGGAGTAGCTTTCTGGTCTCTGAAAGACAAAAAATATCCCTCAGTATCTGTCAAATCCAGGCCTAAAATGTCTTGTTTTGTCATCGACCTAAAAACATAGAAAACATCAAAACTGACTTCTTTTAATTGACATTTTCTTCATGTTTTTGTTGGTATAGTGGCCAGTATCACCACATGTCATGTGAAAAACCAGGTTTCCATTCCCAGATGTGTTGATAAATACGTTAATACAATTTACTGTGTATTGAACTATGTCTAACTGTGTATGCTACAAATAAAACCTATCTAATATCATTTTCTTCCAAATAGTTGACAGTTACATATTGCCTTACAAGTAGTTAAAATCATTTCCAATGTGTTGACACTTAAATCAATTAACTATATTGATATAACTGTAGTATTTTAACTTAAATATTAAAAAATGTTCATGTTTTTTTAACTAACACACAGCTTATTGTTTCATTTTTTGAATCTCTAAAGGGCTCTAAAGGCAGTAAATCAATGGTCCTTGCTTTTCTTTTTTTGGGGTGGTGGTTTTCTTTTAGTTTTTTTTTTTTTTTTTTGTTGTTAGGAATTTGATGGTTGTTTTCTGTATTGAAAAACTTGTATTGTAGCTCTTCTTTCATGCCAGAACATCAATAAAAATGTTAATGTTTGATGTTATTTATCATTTTTTACATTTAAATGCATTTTCCTAGTGTTGTAACATACTTTGTGACAGCTGGTTATTAAAAACTTTAAACTGACTTGACTTGAAAAAGGTAAAAAACTAAAATATCTTCCTCTGACAGAAAAACACAGCTGTAAAAAGACACTTTTCCCTCTCAGCTGTCATTTAGAAGTACTCTACTGTTACCGCTGTGAACACTCATCTTGAAATTACGTCTAGCGGTGGAACCTTTGACTCTGTCTCTGTCCTCGTGTCTTCAGACCGAGTGCAATTCACAACCTTTGCCACCTGTCCCCTTCTTATCCATTCACGTCCATCTCTCCGGAGAGCCCTGCTAGCTTCGACTAATCCCCTCCATAGCTGAGTGACAGCTGACCATTTGCTCTGTCAGCGCTGCAGTGCAGACCTCTTTCTTTGCTCAGCTTTTTAAAATCACTCTTTCGCACAAAGTCAGTCACATAATCGGGTCATCTGCTCGCTTTTACCGCGTTCTAATGCTGTGAAAGTAATACGACGGTGAGCGAAGTGGACTGAGCATCCTCTAGTAAAGTGTTTTTGTGCTTTTCTTTTTTTTTTTTTTGACTTTTTTCTGTAGATCTAAAATAAGCTACTTAAAAAATGTACTTCTTATTACTGACATCTACCAAAATAGCACATCAGATCCACATGTTATATAGTAGGCAGAAAAACAATTCCTCACACTAGCCTGCTGCTAAAGCTCATGGGAATTCCATGTTGCACTTGATATGAAGACAAGACCTGCCAAATGCTGCAGTCATTAGTAGCCCAGGGATGAATGGAAATAGAACAGGCTGTACACGTAGTAAGAAGCAGATCCTCAGCAATCCCGTTCTCATTCACATGCAACACTCCTCCACAGCCTCGTCGCTCCCCTGAGGTTTACTTCCACTCCTGGGTGTCATCTCGCAGAGTTTAAGTGGGACGTACGCTCACACAAACACAGACACATGCTTACATTTCCTCTGACAGTTTAACAGGATCCATAAGCCCACGTCTTCACAGCCAGTCAATCTACACTTACATAAAGACAGGAAACGCGTTTTAATAAAAATATCAACACAAACCACTTCTCGGTTATTTTACGCTCCTTTCAAACATACTTTGACTTGTAGATATTTTCACAATGACAGGAATGGGACGAGTTCTACATGTCAACATTACAAAAAAAAAAATTTATCTTGACTGTAGAGGAGAAACACCATTATGTCGTTGGGCCTAAAATTATGAGTTAACTATGAAAAGTGACATCTCCATTCATGAAATGTTTCTGCACTGTCTGAGCAGTTTAATCCAAACTCCATTAATCAAAGCACTAAACCTGATGCAATGTAGTGGTAAGACAAGAATAGATTAGATAAACCCAAAATAAAAATGGGTTAAGTTAATCACAAATCAGAAAAAGCTATAATTAGGTATCTGGTTTGAGGAAGTCGGATTTACAACTTTTTAAGACATTTTTCAAGGTGTTTTTGGTCAAATTTCAGACCATACTTCCACATGAAAAACAGTCCAATGGGTCTCATAGTTATTGTGTTGAACCAGTCTTAACCATGTTTCAATCCACTAACATTACATTTCCATTTGTCCAGGACTAATGTTTCTGCTGCTAAAGCTCACACCTGAACCCCTCCACCCATGAATGACTGTTGGAGGCGCCACTCATTACCATCTGTATTAAGATACAATGATTAGGCCTAGCACTAATTATACATTTGACAAATTCTGTACAAAGATATATAAAGAAAATATAAAAATCTTATTTATTGTGCCTGTGGGATTGCCAACACCTTTGACTGTCAGATTAAAGGATTAATTATCAATTTCAAGGCTAATTAAAGCCTTAATTTAGGACAGTCATATTTAATTAAGCCTTTTTAAAGATCTATGGACACCCCGTGTTATTACAATCATTTTAATCGTGCAAAAAAAAAGGGACCAACTGAATTAATAGGTACACTGAAGCACGATATATGAGTCAATTCACTGCATGAAAGTCAGTCAACATATACAAGTGAACATAAAACTGTTAAAAGCTTCACAATTGAAGCCTTTGCTTTGCTACATTTAATACAGTTACTAATCCGATGGCCTACAGTTGTGGAGAAAATTATTAAACTGCCCTTTTCTTCAATTTCTTGTTCATTTTAATGCCTGGTATAACAGAAGGTACATTTGTTTGGACAAATATAATGATAGCAACAAAAATAGCTCATAAGAGTTTAATTTCAGAGCTGATATCTATCCATTTTCCATGGTTTTCTTGATAAAAACCAAAATCACTTCAGTTCTTGCGTCAATATCTATGGCATTGCACTGACAAAAACAGTGCTTTAATGCATTCCATGTTTTCTTTTCTGTCTGTTTTAGTCACATGATACACACAGGAGTTAGTACTTGATTGTTTTTGATGACTTTTGATGGTCTAATCATTTTTTCCGCGACTGTATGTTTCTAACCTTTTGTCCTACAGTTGTGATAGTATACACAAGCATCCAGCTGCCATTCTTCAACATACCTGCTGAACCTGTTTACTTTGTACACACACAATTCTACCCATCTTTCAATGAAGTCAGTCTGGAATCCATTAGTTATGCAAGATATGTTTGCATAAACCTATCTGACACATCTGAAAAACATTAGCTTCCGTACAATAGTGTGTCCTTGTCCTTTACTGCAACAAAACATAGACTAGACTATAGTTAGATCAAATTAGCAAAAAGAAAAACTAAAACAAAAAAAGTGTATGAGTGATCCTCTTACAATAAAACCATCCTATAATATGGTTTGGAATAACACACAAGTGCTCATCCACAGCCACCCACAAAAGGACCTGATCTGCCATGTCAACGTTACCCATCATCAACAACAAAATACTCTTTGTTTCAAATTGTATGATTTTCTGATCCCAGCTGTGGTGCAATAAACTGTAAAGTGTATTATACTGATCTAATACAGTACTGACAATAGCATAGGAAGCTGGTTTTTAGGGTTGAGCGTATCTAATAACACGGATTCATTTGCAGCTTGGTTTGGGGACAAAAACGTCAAACAGCAGCATTGGAGTTAGTTTAAAATTAAAACGGTCCAATATACTGGGGAAAAAAAAGCCAATTCAATGCTGTGGCTATAATACCCAGCCATGCGTGTCCCATGAAAGAGTTAAAATCCACGAAAATCAATACCAACTGGAGATAAGACAGATTTACTGGGCGAAAACCACCCAAGTACCTGAGGGTATGAGGGTTTTTCTGAGCTGCCCCCAGACACTGTGTTTGGGGTGGGATACTGTACGTAGTAGAATATGGAGGCTGTGCTTCGGTCCAGTGGTGGGAACCAGATGAATGAGTTCTAATCAAAGCCGGCCAGTCTGTGTCAACACAGAGCTGTGTAATCGTAGCATCCTGTCTCCCTCTCATCCCCTCTTGGCCCAGTCCAAACAATAGCACGGATTAACTGTTCTTCCCATCTACTGGCAGCAAGCAACAGTAACCAGGACTGCAATTAAGAGCCCCTCTGGCTGCTCTCTGGAGACAGTGCCCTCGCGAAGCAGACGACTCGGCCTGATAAACAGCCCTGCAGGCCACTGAGCACCACTCGCAGCCAGTAAATAGGTTGATATGGGTCATCGATGGCTTCTGGTAGACAGACAGGCTTTGGAAAGTCCAGGGCTTTGCAAAGATTAAGCACCGTGTAACACGCCGAACCTCCGAAGACAAGCTTTAGGTTAGTTCCCCTATGAGATGTAAGTTAAAGCCTGTTTAAAGCTGTAATAAATGTGTGTTCACCAAATTAAAATGTGTTATTAACGACCCAGTCAAATCTGAATGGTCACAGTTATGGAATAGCAATGAAATTATAAGAAATAAACAATTCATAAGGCCGTTTCGTTTGACACAAAAGATGCTGATGTTTGTCTTAGTTTTACTAGTGGGTCCGATCAAGCGGTAACACGTGGACACATTTGGTGTTCAACAGTCTCTGTCATGTAAGCAGAGTAACTTATATGCATGTATTATACATATTTGAGTAGGTACTTTTAAGCCCTTTAACATTATGTATAACAAAATTTGGGGAGATACAATTTTTAGGTGAAAAATGTCAAATTACTGCTCGGTAACACGAGGACTTGAAGTGGACATCAATTTTTTAACCTGAAGGCAAACATTCAAAACATGGGGTTCTCAACAGAAATTCATATCAAATGGGACAAAACCTTTTTAGATATTATGTTCAACTATGCTGAAAATAAATTTTGGAGTAAAACATTGAAAAGTCTCTGTTTTACTGCCATGAGAATGTGGTACCACGTGAACAGGCTGCCATAGTAACACGTGGACGACTCTTTACCATTGTATGCATCACCCAAAATGTATCAGAAGATCATTACTTTCTGAAAGTGTCACTCAAATATCTGAATTATAAGTAAAGTGAAATTAAAAATTGGTATTTTTGTGCTAACACGTGGACAGGGCCTTTTAAGCAACTCACAAATATCAATAATATTCATAAAGTAATGAAAATCTAATACTTGAATCCAATACAGTCATCTATATAATCAACAGACTGAATGCATTTTTAAATTTTTTAGATATAATTTTTAGCATCAAATTCCAGCTATGGCTACGGTGTAAAAAGTACAACTGATAAAATCAGTTTTAACTTTTTTTTCTACAAGTGGTATTTTAAAAATGATAACAGTTCCATAAAACAGAGGTCTTTAGCTAAAAAATGAGCCCACTTGATAAATGATGTGTGCAAATTTACTTCTTCTTGTTGATGTTCACTTTCACTTGATCGGACCCTAGCGCGACTAAAACAAGAGTTCACCAACCACCATTAAACGACAAAGGGAGAATGTGTTACTACCAAGTGTCAACGCTGTGTGATTAGATTCTTCTGTATGAACAAAAGAAACATGAAAAACAAGTAATGACTGAATAGCTAGCAGTTATTTCAGCAATTATTTTCAAATAAGTACAATCTGTTTGGAGACAAATTTCCTTTTAAAAAAAAAAAAAAAAATCCCAATATAGAACCAGTCTGTATTTCTACTAAAGCAATACATCATACAGGTGAATCTCATTTTTGAAATTACAAAAAACCTTAACACACATCCCATGTGTTTTTAGGTGCCATAGCAGTAAATCCTGCAGCATAACAAGGTCTTTGTTCCCCAGAGATGATCACTTAGAACACTAACAGTAAACCTTACAGAGTACAAACACAAAGCACATTCACATCATTACACTCATTTTAAGAAACACACAAACAACGCTAATGGCTCTGACCACATCATCACAGGCCCTATAAGAGTGACTACAGCACTTAGATAAACTGCACTGTGCTGCAAAGTAGAATACAGGCAAAAATACACAGGCAGAGAGCGGCCATCGAAGGCTCCGAGTGCTCTCAACATTACAGCTGCAGAGGGCTGTGGCTACTGAAGTGTCCTGTATAACACTGCCCAAAGTAGTACCTCTGCAATTACTCCCAGCGGTTCTATGTATATCACACAGTAGCCACCTGGCATACATAAAGGACAGACACACACGTAACAGCCCTGCTCAGTACAATGAAGAACAATGAGCTGCATGTGGACAGCCTCCATCAGTACTGCTGCGTTTAGGATGCAGACGGTGGCACACGACAATTTTATGGAACGGCAAAGTCATAATACAGACCTATAACCTACGGCTCATCAAATACACTTTGGACTATGTAACCTTGATGCCGTAGACCCTGACTTCAATCACCATCTCTGCAGCATTGATATCACCTCTGGAATACAATTTACCACAAGGATGCAGGTCTTCAATGAGGACAGACTACTTAGAGATGCTCCACTGTTGTGTAGAGTATGAATCAGACAGATGGGTGTTAACTTAAAGAAAATATTTTAGTTATCTCTTCATCTATATATATGAATATCACTTCACTTTCACTTTCAATATCAATGTGTGAGATGCAACGACACAACATTACACAGGCAGGCTGTAACAGTACTGTTCCGATGTTTTTGTGGCTGTCAGTAAACACTATAGTTTGCACGTGTCATGTAAGATATTGACATTTTTTTCCTGCTTGTGGCAAAGTCATATCCAGCCCAGGGCATTTGCTGCATGTCATCCACTCTCTCTCTCTCTCTCTCTCTCTCTCGAACCTGTTTCCTGTCACCGTCTATTTCATCTATCAATTACAAAAGCACAAAGCATAAAATATAAGGAGCGAGGAACTAAGTATCCAATACAAATGTTAACTGTGATGCATTTGAAGCACTGTATGTATGAAACTGTACACATACTGTCCCAAGAAGGGGTTAGCACTTTGACTCACTTCACTGCAGCGTTGCAGCAGCTTCATGCGATGCAGTTTCTTTACATGAACAAATGCTGAGCAGCACAGGGCGGTACTGCAGTGTAATACTTCTTCCGTCAAAGCCCCGAGTCAACGATACCCTATCGAAGTTCTCTGCTCTCGAAAGGATGGGTATGTGAAGTCAATGACAAAACAAACCACAGTTTCCTCATTGCCTCGGCCGCACCTCTTAAGTGTGTGAGAACCAAGACCGAAAAAGGGGAAGCAATTAATATTTAGCTGACTGCCTCTGAGAGCATTTCTGCACACATAAAGAGTCATGAGACTGATTTCAGGCTCCTTCAGGATTAGCACCACATGAACACCCGCACTGACTGAAAAACAAGCTTAGTGAGGTACATCTCATTATCCAATTCAAGAGCTGGATTTAGGCCTGAAAGTTTTTCATCATAGACACTACCTGATGAGACAGATACATCAGCCATACAAGGACACATGTCTGTCTGCACTTTGTCAGCCTTCACAGAAAATCAATGGGACAGTTAATTTAGTGCAATGGGACACCCATGGGACAGCATCAGCGTGGGTAGGCCTGACCTCAGCAAACATGGCCTACAGCTGCCTGTCAAAGGATCAGTGTTCAGAGCTGTGTTCTCTAATGCTCACAGTACTGGAACCGGTCTGATGGCTCAACAAACACTAGTTTACATGTGTTCAGACACTGGAGCCAAACTAACAGCCAAGATGTTAACCAAAGTGTGACAAAAATGTATGAAACTGGTAAGAACCACATTCCAAACATCATGACACCTGAGCGTAGATGTTACGGCTGAAAATCAGTTTGGGACACATGTTTACTACAGAACATCTTTACTCATATTCACAACTGTTTTACTTCTTTCTACTTCTTTACTCATGTTTTTTTTTTCCTACAAGATTTTCGTGGCACTTGTCAAGCCATCTTTCTTAATAAGCAACTGTTCTTCATGTTTTGTCAGCTAAAATAAAAAAAGGTTAAAACAAAATCAAAGTAAATATTTTAAGG
Organism: Sphaeramia orbicularis; assembly: GCF_902148855.1. Lineage (NCBI taxonomy): Eukaryota > Metazoa > Chordata > Actinopteri > Kurtiformes > Apogonidae > Sphaeramia > Sphaeramia orbicularis. The sequence goes on from NC_043972.1 coordinate 3,796,340, forward strand.
CCAGACTGGACTTGTTGCCACAGGCAACAGCCTTGTTCTTTCCAGCTCAAAACAATTAATATATTATACAAACTAAAATAACTACTATGCCTTTGTAAAAAGCAAGAGATATCCATAAATGGGCTGAATCAAAGACCAGTTTCCATCTGCTGGTGCTGTGCTGCGGCTCTCTTTTTCTCTTCTATGTTCTAATTAACAATGTGAGTCACAACATTACTTTAAAGCGATTCATCAGTGTGCATGTTCGCATACCTACGGCTGGAGCATCGTACTCATCACCCAGTAGTATTTCTGGTGCAGAGTATGCCAGAGATCCACAACTGGTCGTCAGCTTTTTCCCAGGCTGAAACTTGTTACTAAATCCAAAGTCAGTGAGCTTGACCAGCCCTTGTTTTTCAAAGAACACCACATTCTCAGGCTTAAGGTCTCTGTGTACCACATGCAACCGGTGGCAGTAGGATATAGCATGGACAATCTGGGCAAAATATTTCTTAGCCAGCTCTTCATTCAGACCCTCCTCGTGCTTCATGATGTAGTCGAACATATCCCCTCCATCACCGAGCTCCAAGATGAGGTAAAGCTTGGTCTGAGTGTCTATCACTTCATAAAGGCGCACAATGTTGGGGTGCTGGACCAGCTTCATGCAGCGGACCTCCTGGAAAAGGTGACCTGTAGCCACTGTGTCCAGTTTGGTCTTGTCAATGACCTTCACTGCTACTTTCTCCCCGGTGAAGACATGGCGTGCCAGTTTGACCACAGCGAAGTGGCCGCGACCCAGGGTCTTGTCGAGGTCATACAGGCCAGCGATCTTGCCATCGTACCCCCGCTTGAAGCCTGCCATAGCTGGGGAGGGGGACGGGGAGAGGGGTGCCCCTGCTGAGGGCAGGGGCGGCTTAGCTGATTCGCGTGGGTCCAGTTTACTTAAGTTCACCGAAGGCTGACAGAGAAACCCATGGCCACAGCTGCCTAAAATGACAAAAACACAAACATTGGATCAGAATCAGACACATTCATGACATTCATCTCTAAACACTTATATGTCTTTCCACTCCCTAGTTCTGAGTGATGCACAGTGAATCTAAGTTCAGGACGAAATCATTAAAATTCAGAAAAGGTATAGATGTTGCCAGGAAATGCTTTATCAAAGATCACTCCAGTAATAAAAGTGTCATTAATTCATCGCTTTTGGAGCACTGCCAAGTCCTATGGTCTGCTGTTAATAAGAAAAACCTAAACAATATACACCGGTTCCACAATAAGACCAACATGTTACTTTTAAGATCCCCAAACCACATCAGCATCAATGGAGGGGAAAAAAAAGCTAAGATAAGATGAAAATGTATTGAACCCACAACAGGCAAATTCACTGGTTAAGGCAGCAACAGGATAAAGAGCAAGAAGATGTGTATGCATAGAGTTAGTGCAAAATAGAAACAACCAAGACAAAAAACTAGTACTAAAGTAAATATAAGTAGTATAGTAATACAAATCTACAGGCTATGTACATGTTAAGTAACTAAGTTTTCTTTATAGAGCACTTCTCACAGACAGGGAGTCACAAAGTGCTTTACTGTGTATGATACAATTAAAAGCAATTAAAAATACAAATAAAATTCTTACGTACAAAAGTAGAATTGCATGAGGATTGCAAAAACTCTAACGTCTCTATGGGTTACTCCTTTACATGTGCAATTTTACTGCGATATCACAGTCACATATGATCATTTCACATGTTTATCTAGAAACCCAGGTACTACTACAAGTCAGTGCCCAAAAAGTTCAGTTCCTTTCAGTGTATTATCCAAATGGAACATGCTGCTTCACAAAATGAGAGCATTAACTAGCATTCCAACATTTAACAAACACATCCAAACCCATCTGAAAGACTTGTGGTTGTTTTCAGGAACACACAAATCCACTATTTTTACAATCTAAAACTTTAAAACTCATTGACCTTGTGGAATTCAAAACTATTCAAATAATATATAAAGCAAAGAATATTTTACTACCGGGCAATATTCAAGAAATGTTTTGTGAAAGAGAGGGAGGCTATGATTTACAAGGAAAATTAAATTTAAAGATTCATAAAGTACGCACTACATTAAAAAGTTTCTGTATCACCATTTGTGGAGTAAAACTGTGGAACAAACTGTGTGTGGAGATAAAACAAATATCAAACATAATTCAGTTTAAAAAAAGATATAAAGAATTGATTCTTGAGAGGTCCAGTATTTAATAATGACAGTGAGGCCTGTTTGTTTATGAATGATGTTGTACTGATGAATCTGCTGCAATTACTGAAGAGAATGTTGGATTTGTTGAGTCTGTTTGTACGACTGCACTGACATGAACAGACTGTTGTGGATAATTCAGTTACTGCATTATGGATTGTTGTGGTTCGATGCTAAAATTAGATAAATAGCATGAGCTGATTGTTGTATAAAGTTAATGATAAAGGTGTAAAAGCACTGAGAGGTAGGATTAAATAAATTTAGACTTCTTCCTACTCCTTTTCGACCATGCAAAATTCAGACTTGTATGTGCTTGAAGATAGATTCTGTCCATTTAAATGTCTTTTTTTTTATGTCTTAATTTGCTTTGTTTTGTCTTATTTTCTTTGCATGTTCGAAATGAAATAAAAAATAAATAAATAAAAATAAATGCAGCTCTCAGTGCACTGTTACTGGATTAACCATGCTTAGCTTGTTGTTTTTCATGATACGCTTAGCTATATATCTGCATAAACGCATAAATGCATCGTTTTAAGATTTCCAAGAAGACTGGGAACACTATAAAAAAACCAACCACACATTTCCAACAGTGTGCTCCAGCTCCTTTCCTTCTTCTACTTGACACAGAGGGGGCGTTGGGCTTGTTTTGACAGGATTATATCCTAACATGCTGCTCCATTACACCAACTTCAGTTTGCTTCCATGTGTTAAAAAGGTGCAATGCAAACTCAGAATAGCACCGCTTTTCTCCTAGACTTGATTTTGTTGAAGTGACAGCTCCAGAAGTCAGCTGCATAACGGCCCGGCGATAATACAATCAACTAACGTTAGCTTGACGGCACCAGCTCTCGTTGTTCATTGATTAACGTTAGCTAGCTTCCGAACAGACTGAAGCTAGTTTCCTTTAATAAAAATGTCACCCGGGAATTTTTACCAGCCCACCCTAAAATGTCTGTGTCTGCTGGAATATAACGTTGCAGGTGAACAGAATTATAAGTGAATAAATACACAGGTGCGTCTTTAATATGTGTGTGAGCTAGCTGTTAGCATGTAGCATGTAGCAGGCTAAAGTTCCCAGGGCTCACCTCTCCAGCCGCACTTCGGTAAACATAAAGCCCCGAGTCCGGGCTCCGCCGGGTCCGTTTAACGGTAGCCTGGGAGTTATGACAAATATCTCATAGAAGACGAGGAGAGTGAAGCCCGTTCGAGGTGACCGCGGCACTCAGGAGGTGCCTATAGCCGGGGATCATCCGTGAAACGAGGCATTGCATCGTTGGCAGCGGCGGCGTTGAATCCTCCCAGCCAGGCGGAGGGGCACCGCGACGCCTTCACGGACCGAGGGACGTGACGGAATTCACAGCACCGCGTCACTGTAATATATATATTTTTTTTTTCTTTCCCCCTTCATACTTCATTTACATAATATTGTATACACATAGACCAGAACATGGCATAGAAAAAAATAAATAAAACGCAATGCTCGAGGTGGGGCAGGAAGAAATTAATCCTTTCATACATGTTTTTTTTTGTTTGTTTTTTTTTACTTATTTGAACAATTAACATTGAACAGTAAATATACATAATAGTATACAACAACAACAACAACAACAAGGGTAGAAAGTTCCATAATTCACAAAATCTTTTACATCATATAGAGAAATACATGTAAGTAAAAACATTAGGAAAGAAAAAAATAAATAAAAATAAT